>NC_068939.1:153202713-153260715 GCF_016801865.2 Culex pipiens pallens | reverse complement strand
ATTATATTAACTAGGGTTATGTGGGACCCCAAGACGGATCGAATGAGATCAGAACGGTCCAAATCGGTTTAAAAGTCCGGAGATAATCGAGTTAATTTTTTCGGTGCACGTACTTACAGACATACACTCGCACAGACATTTGTTTAGAATTTGATTCTGAGTCGATATTTCAACGTGAGGTGGGTCAAGGAGGTCGAATTTAGAATTTAGGCAAAACGGTTGTCCGCTTATCATTATTTTATAAACCATTAAAATTGTAAAATTTTATTTTGCTTCAAATTTAAATAAATTTTTCATTGTAATTTTGCAAAAACTCTAAATATTTCGTTTTGATCATGCTTCAATAGTTCAATTATGCTTAAAATGATTAATGAATGCACGTCTTTTTCGATATATATGCAGTTTAGACATTTATTCATTCATTAAAATTTTGAACTATTCAAAATAAAATAACTTGGAATTAAATTTATGTTGGACTTATTCTTATTCGCAAAGAAATGTCTTATCCCATCATAATATTTGTTACTAATTTTAATTTTGTTGAATATCTGTGGGATTTTTGTATTTTTTTAAATTAATTTTGTGAAGGTGGATTTTTAACCATAAAATGTAGGTTTTTAATTTAATATTCTGAAAGTTGCTAATTTAGTTACGAAAAAAACCCTGATATTTTAAGCAATTATATCCCGAAAGAGAATTGTTTCTCGATTAAAGTTCCATTATTTTTTATATTCCCAGAGTTTTTTTTTAAGGTTCTAACATAAGAAATTACACAGCTTATTGAACTCAAATAAACTGTAGATTTAGTATCTGGTTTAATTTAAAATACTCAGCATTGAAATAATGGTTATGAAACCAAACTGCCTGTTGCTTTTTCATGTATGTATCCAATTGCATCAATTCCTTCAAAGCGTTTTATGCATGAAACAATCAGCGAAAATAGATATTTTCACATCTCCGGTCAAGTTGAAACAGCCGACTCATTTGGAACCAATTAGCTGTCTTTTTGTTTTCCTCCCTTTTTGAGCATATAAATCAATCAACTGCGGATACCCTCCTTTTTTGTTTTTAACCTTCGTTTGCACTCTGTAATTGTTATTTCACCTATTGTTATTTCCACCTCCTCTTCATTTTTTGCACCACTCTCATATCCCAAATAAAAAAGCACTTGACTGGGACGGAAACAAATGATTTGGACCTCGTCCAAGAGTAGTTTTTCCAGGCGAGTTTTCCCCGCCAGACGTAATGGTGGTGGATGTAATTTTCCGTCATTTGTAACAAATTCGACGGCGGAGAGTATACGCAGCGAATAATTGCAGACTCTCACAACGAGATGCAGAAAAAGTAGATGAGGGAACGCGATTATGGGCTGTTTGGGTTAAAATCTGTTCGTTTTAATAAAGAATTTGAAAGAAAAAGAAACTTCCATATGTTGAAGTTTAACAGTTAGTCAGAAAGTTAAAAAAATCATTTGCGTTCAGATTTCAAAACAAACTTTTGTCTTGAAAAAAGAAATGTTTTGCTTGGTCTACTTCTAAAGGCTACTCGAGGCAGAAAATTGAGGCAAACCCTCCGTCGCTGGTAGAATAACCACTTGAGTAATGGAGGCGAATAAAAGAACTTAATTAAAAGTTGAAAAAAACTGTAACGCTTCTAGGATCTGCAGCTCTCGACCCCCGGGCGTGGAAAACCCCGGAAAAGTCCTGAGAAATGTGCTCACTTAGGAAATCACCCTCCGTAGACCGCGTGGGGCCAACCGAGGAGGAAGTATTTTCCCTGAAAAGTACTTAATGCATTTTTCTCTCATTTTGCAAGTACTGCTGCTGCCGCAGAGCGACTGTTTTCGGTATTATTCGTCGTCGTCCTTTCGGGATAAGGATCCCGTCAGGACTACACCATTAAAGGGAAGAGGCGCCTCTTCTGGGATAGTTCTTCGTGAAGAAGTTAGGAGCAGCAGCAGAACAACGACGATGATCACACACATTTGACTACTATGGTGGAGCCATCAGGAGATAATAAATCGTCTGGGCTGCAGTCTGCCGTTAATGGGTATAGTTTTCTGTGGGAACTTTTAGCGTGTAATAACAGTTGCAGCAGAAGTAGAACAAAAACAGTAATTAGGGGTTTGCACTAAGGATACTGTTGCAAGTATGAAGATATGAGGGACGTTGCTGATGGAAATGCAAGCCAACTTTTTCAAGGTTATCTTTAGGGATTATTAGTTTGAAAAAGGGAATCCATTAGCGGTTGCTTTAAAGCTAAGGGGATTCGTGATCAGGGACAAAAGTTACCCCTTAGAACAAAGTTTCACGCAAATCGAAGAGGAGTCGGGGCAACTTTTCCCGATTTCGTGTGAGTTGGTAGAGAATTACCCAAATGTTTTTTGTTTTATTTGAATGGAGAAATTATATTTGTTTTTGATCATCTTTTGGAATGAGCTCTAACAATTATTTTATTACTTTATATTTTGTTGACATGTTTTTAGATGACCAAAAGAGGTTTCTTTTGTGATGATGCATAACCTGGTGTCAATTTTTCAATTTTTCGAGAAAAAGTGATTTTTGATGATACAGTCCAGACTCGATTATCCGAAGGTATCGGAAAAATTTCATTCGGATAATCGAATAACGAGAAAAAAATGTTTTCGCGGTCTTATTTTTTAATGTTTAGATTAAGTTTGATCCCTAAACTATTCTAAAGTAATTTATTCCAATCTATTTTTTTAATCCAAAATGGTGGCCAAAATGGTGTCCATTCAAATTTGACGAAAATAGGATCGCTGAATTCAAATTTGATGGTAAAAGCAAGAAAAAAATATGAAAAACATAATGTTTTTGAAATTTTATACAAATCTTCGGATAATTGAACTTCGGATAATCCAAACATCGGTTAATCGAAGCTTCGAATAAACGAGTCTGGACTGATTTTGTCCGAATCAAAATTATTGGTGATATTTTAATTGAAAGGACCAAATTTTTCAATATTGTTTAATTTGTATATTGAAAATAGGAAAAATAAAAGATGAAATCTAGATTAAATTTTCAAAACAACCTATCCCTCATGGGTTTCCTATGCAGATAGGGCCTTTTGAAAATTTAATCGAGAAATATTAAAAGTTTCTAAATATAATCTTATCTAATCTAATCTAATCTAATCTAATCTAATCTAATCTAATCTAATCTAATCTAATCTAATCTAATCTAATCTAATCTAATCTAATCTAATCTAATCTAATCTAATCTAATCTAATCTAATCTAATCTAATCTAATCTAATCTAATCTAATCTAATCTAATCTAATCTAATCTAATCTAATCTAATCTAATCTAATCTAATCTATCTAATCTAATCTAATCTAATCTAATCTAATCTAATCTAATCTAATCTAATCTAATCTAATCTAATCTAATCTAATCTAATCTAATCTAATCTAATCTAATCTAATCTAATCTAATCTAATCTAATCTAATCTAATCTAATCTAGTCTAATCTAATCTAATCTAATCTAATCTAATCTAATCTAATCTAATCTAATCTAATCTAATCTAATCTAATCTAATCTAATCTAATCTAATCTAATCTAATCTAATCTAATCTAATCTAATCTAATCTAATCTAATCTAATCTAATCTAATCTAATCTAATCTAATCTAATCTAATCTAATCTAATCTAATCTAATCTAATCTAATCTAATCTAATCCAACACAGATGCAGCCAGCCTGATGAAAGCATGCTGGAGAGTCTTAGGGTAATATGACGCCCCAAGCACTTTTCTTGTCAACATTAATAATTGCAGTAGGGTACACAGAAAAAAAAATCATGGTAATATTACATCTGGGAAGGGGTACATCTTTAATGTCAGAAAAAAGGTGTAATTTTACCTCTGGAAATGTGTAATTTTACCACTTTTCTGGTGTAATGCCACTTTTTCAGTCTAAATTGAGGTAAAATTACATCATAAAAGAGGTAATATTCAACCTTCCAAAATTACAGCTTCCAAATTTACATTATTTTTTACTGTGTAGGGTAGTCATCAATGAGACACTTTTGGTTTTTAACATTCAACGATTTTTGTATTTTTTTCATTAGCATGTTTTAAAGTGATTTTTGTTGCATTTGCTTTCTTTTAGTTTGTTCTAACATAGGCCAAAATATGAGATCAATCTGACATCTTCAGCCAGAGTTATTCAACTGTCTCATTGTAGACGCACTTGGCAGGAACAATGAGACAGCTGGGGAACAATGAGACACTCTACAAAAATCAATACTTTTTCAGTAAAACATCATGTTTTTATATTGTTCCATTGCAGGTGACTTGTTTTGAATATTTTCGAGAAATTTTGCCAACATGGAACTTCAATTAACAAAAGTTATACTAAAAAGTATTTAAATTTTGTAAAATCCATATATTTTACCAAATAACTTTATATTTTTTATTAAATGAAGTTCAAACTCTTTAAATATGACAAAAATCACTTCCAATATATGTTTTGAAAGATTTCCATTGATTTTGAAAAGTTTAATGAAGAAAAATCAAAGTGTCTCATTGTTACCCATGGGTCGAAAAGAGTGGGGAACAATGAGACAGCCCTGGATTCTGGGTATATTCTAAATTTTGGTCAAACCTAATAAAAGGACATTGTAGCCCAACTCATGCCCTGTGAAATGACGAAAGAAATTTGGAGAAATATTAGTTTTTGTGTTAATGGCAGCCTATGAGCGAAAATGTAATTTTTAGTCATAATTTACTTTTACACCCCAGAATCAAACATGTATGAATAACTTTGCAAGGGAGCTTCCATAACCATGGCCATTATTATGGCAGACGTGTATCTAGTAAAATAGTTGAAATAGTTGAAAACATGTCTAAGTAAAAAAAAAGTTTGTCTAAAGATATCGAAAAAAGACCTCTGATTCGTGATCAAGGTTTCACTGCTGTAGAAAATCACATAGAATGGAGCTATCTTCTACTGAAAAACCGTGTCAAAGATGCATGGCGTCACCTTAATGTCAATTTTTTGAGAACATTAGTATTTAAATTAATGGGTAGTATTTTTGTATTCTTGCTTGTAGCTCGTTTAAATAATGTTGTTTTAATTACTTGATATCCTGACGATATTATATAACCTAGTAGCAAAATGATACAACTATGACAGATTTGTCGAATGTTAAACAAAAATGGTTACATCACCTCTATTGTTAGTGCTGTTGAGCTTCACCAACAGATCCGGAATCAACTGTATAAATATTGTGTTTTTTGTCCAAACTACAGCATGACTGTGCAAAAACATACAGTCCACCTGTACCAGCTTTCAAGTTCAGTGCTGGCCCGAGACAACCTTGTTGGCGACTAGCTTCCACACTGGTTGCGAAAAAAGGGTGATAATTGCCAATTTAAATTCCATAACCTACCAATAACGGGCGCACCGGCGGGGGAGTAGTACATCCGAACGGCTTTCGGGGCAAAAATGCTGAATTTTTGCCACATAGCGTACAATGGGTTTTTTTTTGTTTTTTTGGCCTAAAATAATTGAGTTAAGGATTGATTGTTGAATAGAAATTACATGATTAATTACAACTAGTTTCTTTTATATTTTTTCCATTTTTTAGTGAGTGTGCAAAAAAAATCCTTAAACTTTTCTTTTCAAATTATCTTAAGCGTTTCACATAGCCATTTCTGGGAAGCACCTGCACGAGAAGCTGGGTCTGTCCGTATGTCTTTCCGGGCTGGCAGTCTCTGATTGGATCTAAGAGATCATCCGATAAAATATTCAAATTCAAATCACTGCAGCATCCTTTTTGTAGAGTGCCTTTCCTCAGCAACACTTTCTAGCTGAAACGATCCTGAAATCTAGTGAGGAGCAAAAAAAAAAAACCTTTGAATCTGGTGCACATATCCCTCCATTTCTCGGGGCCATACGGATTGCTGCATCGGAGCTGTATTGAGTGAAGCAGTTTATTTTTCAAGTACGGGTTCACGATCCGCGCGAACCGTTTGGATTCGGTGGAGGAAAGGTTAACTTTTTAAAACCTAGTTTATGAATATATTCTCGAACAGCCAGCGAAATGGCTTTATCGAAACGCTGCAGAAGATAACGACTGTTGAAAGAATGAGCCCAACAGTTTGGGAACACTGCCTGGAAATTTTGTACTTGTGATAAAAAAGCTCTATATTAGATGTTGAAAAAAGAAAAGAAATCTAAAATATAATAAAACATAAAAAAGGTGGCAACTTTAATATGAGTTGATATGGCCACACTGCCTTCTTCAACTGACGATAGACAAACTCCAGCTGTTGCAAGTATGCAGATTCGAGATTTTTTTCCTCGAGGTATCATTTGATGCACAGCTTCTTTTACTCTCTATCAGTGTACGGATCGTTTTTATATTCTCTGTTACACAAATTGTGTCGATTGCTCATAATGTTGTCCTTACCTATTATGTTTTTGCCTTCCTCACTTTACTGAGGAAAGGCTATAAAATCACTCGAAAAACGAACTTTTTAGTTAGACCTCCTAGACCTACCTTCATTTGTACATATCGACTCAGAATCACCAGCTGAGCAAATGTCTGTGTGTTTGGCTGTATGTAGACATGTGTACCAAATCAATGTCACTGGAATATCTTGTCACAGGCTCAACCAATTTTGGCCGGAATGGATTTAATCGATCCGTCTTAACGTCCCCTAAGTTGCTATTTAAATTCATGCAGTTTTATCATGTATTTAAATAGTTATGTTAAAAAACTGTTTCATATTAAATTAAAATTATGGTAAAAAGGGTGTTTTTTTTCATGAAACCCTCACATGTTATATATTTTAAGAAAGCATATGAGAAGACCTTTCTTGTGGATTAAGAATTTTCAAGATCTGACTTACCTATCCAAAATTACAAGCAGTTTAAAAAATGGTCTGAATTTACATAACCTCAAATTGTCCCGTCTGATCGCCACGTAAAAAGCCTTGTAGAGGGATGCCATTTTCCTGAAAGGCGGTGTCTGTGACAAAAAGTCTGTAGGAAGTCTATTTTTTTTACTCGTCATTTATTTTTATTAGGACCTCTTCGGTGCTGCGATCACGTTAGGGGAGATCCATAAAACATGTGGACACTTTAGGGGATTGTAATCACTCTATAAATGAGAGGAAGGCACCAACCACCTAAAGGTGGATTAAGTAACGTTTTTTTTCTATAATTTCTTAAACCTATAAACAAAAATAATAAATACAAGATTAAAAATTCTTATGAAATGTATACAACACGAACATTGAAAATAAAAAAATGTCAAGCTATCATAGGAAGACAATCATCCAAAATATAAAATAAAACGATATTCTGAAAGACAAAAAGTCATAACTTTATCTAAAGTGAAGCTTGCTGCTTGAAAAACGATGTTTGCTTTAGAGAGTATTTTTGGCGTTCTAGGTCTGGGGGAAAGGGCAGAAGCAGCAGAGTTTTTCGTTTTGCTGTGTGATTTTGCCGGAACAACTCAATCTCAAAAGTTTACCGTTTGGCTTGGGGCGATTTGCAGAGTGAGGAAAGCGCGCTTAGGATCGATATTGGCGACCAACAGGTAAAGTTTCGGAGAGAGAGTTTTGAGGGTTTGGAAAAGATTTTGGGAATTTTTGAATTGTTTACGCTTTTGTTGATTTTTTTTGAAGAGATTTTAGTTTTATTACTCGTAGTTCACCGAATTCTGGAAATTGATTTTATTTATTTTTATTTTTTTGATTTAGCAAAAAAAATGTTCTGTGTTGATGTGATGTGATAAAGCTAAAACATTGTGAGGAGTTTTGTGATCGATTGACGCCTTCGGAAAATTTATAGATATTGTGTGTACCTACATGGAAATAAGATGTTCCGCCGATTTGAAAATTGACTTTTTATTTTATAAAAAATCATTTTCAAAAACTACATATTTTGCAATTTTGTAATTTTTTTAATATGTTTAAAATAAACAAAATTTGCGAAGCCATGTTTTTTTTAAATTGTGTCGAATTGAATTATTTTTCATACTTTTTTGAAATATAATGTCTAACTTGCTCAGACCCCCCCTCCTCCCGTTTAGCGTTTTTTTTAATTGTGTCGAATTGAAATATTTTTCCGAAATTTTGTTTGGCAAAAGTTTTCAATGTAAAATGAAATTTGCAATCAAATCGTACTTTACATAATGTTTTAACTAAAAGCACCGTTTTTGAGACTTGAGGTTTGATTTGAACTTAAAAAATTGTCCATGAGTTCAATTATATTTTTTTTAAGGGTTCAGAAAATGTTCTAAAATTTTGAAATTGAAACATGAAAATCAATCAATTTTGTTTCTGGAATTTCCCAGATATTTTTTTTGAAGAGATCAGAAAATTACAAAAATGTTTCATTTGTTAACATTCAAAATTGAACCAGTAGTTGCTTGAGTATTTATTGGCATTATCAAATAAGGTGTTTGGGTGAGCTTTAGAAAACTCAATTTTGTTCGTTTAGTTTTCTTTTTTTTTTGCTGAATCTCAGCAATCATCGGTTCAATCTTCAATATTTCTTAGTCTTAGTTAGTTGATAGGAAATTTTGTGATACTTCCGAAAACAACAATCAGGTTTTTTTATGTGGCTACTTTTTCTAAATAGTCCTCATCAAAACCTTTGCCGAAGACACCAAATCGATCAAGAAATTCCTCCAAAAGATACAGATTTTATAATATTTACGTATGGACAGCTGCCAAAATTGAATATAAAATATAAAAATTAGCTAAATCGGCCGATTTTGTAGAGTATTGCTGTAAAATGATTTAAATCTTAAACAAAATTGCTGTTTTGAACAAAATGATCATAATAAGGGCCGTTGCAAATTGTTACTTGCACGATGGCAAGTGCGCACCTTATCATCAACCTCACTTGGCCACGCACACTGAGACACGACCGGTGAAGGCACCTCGACATGATTTCCTAACATCTGTTGTTCAGTGACAGTCATTGTACCAGGCCTACAAAACGGGACTAAACGTAAGTTAGTAGAATAATTGTAGTTATTTAAGTTTAGATATAATTGGGATTTCATTTGTAATCATTTTGTGGCTTTCCTTGCAGGAAATTTATAATCTACCTTAATCAATACAATTGAATTCGCCAACCCTGCGTGTGTTTGATCGAGATTATAAATCCGGAAAATTCCCGTTGCATCCACTTGCAACACAAATATATTTTTAAGTTTATATCTTTGAAGTTTTATTTGTTTATGTGACTTTGCCAATGTTTTCAAAAATGTATTTTTTTATGGGTCAACTTTGGCTGTGTTATATATTTTAAGTAAAAAG
Organism: Culex pipiens pallens; assembly: GCF_016801865.2. NCBI lineage: Eukaryota > Metazoa > Arthropoda > Insecta > Diptera > Culicidae > Culex > Culex pipiens. The sequence continues at coordinate 153,251,414 of NC_068939.1, read as the reverse complement.
AAGTATGCAGTATTTTTTCTAGTGTCCCAGACTATGCCTTTACGCAGTGTGTTACAATTGAAATGATAATAGTGCCATTTTATAGCAGAAAATGAGAAAAACAAGCAAAAAATTGAAAAAGTTACTGTAAAAACATTAAAAATTAGATAGGCAAAATGTAATGATAGGAGGTGTTAGAATAGGCCAAATACTACAAAAAAAAACAAACATAAACTAAACAAGATAAATGCAAATTAAGATATTAAAAATAAAACAAGAAAAACATAAAACAAGAGAAGTAAAGTTTTTCGTAGAACAAAAGTTGCTGAAAATGACCTCCTGAACACAGGAAAAATAAAAAAAATCGAAAAAAATTGGGCAGTAGAGGGTTAACCAAATGAGCTCAAATTTCCAGGCCAGCTTAAGACCATAGTGCTTGAAAATTCTGGTTGATGCGGTCGAAATTAAACACTTTTGTCTTTTTCGTATGTGCGTGAACCATGCTGATAGGCAGTGACGATATTTTTCCGTGAAGAAGAACATCGAAATTTTACAGATTTTTTTTTTTAAACTTGCTCAAACATGCTTCATAGGATAAAAAAAGCCAATTGTTTTGTCCTCTAATTTTTCGTGCCAAATTTTTATTTAATGATTACACTGACCTACAAAAATTTACAAAATGACACTTATTCTCCAAACAAACTTAAAAAAAAAACCCTTCCGCTCTGTCAAAATATTTTTGAAACATTCTAAGTGCACGTGATGCTTCCCCTCGAGGTGAGCCTGCGCAGAAATATTGTTGGTCAGTTTTAATTAATAAAAATTATGGATCAAATTCTTTCACGTAACATTTTCCAATTAACACAAAATTTTAGAAAATAAAAAAATACGAAATTGTGCACTGATTCTTAACAAACAAAGATAATTTGATTGAAATTAAATGATTTTATTTTTTCTTTTGTGTTGTAAGCTCATTCTCATTTGACTGACCGGGAATGACTTGGAAAATGACAGAGGTTTTTATAAATAATTGAACATTTTTGAATGCCTACGCCATCAAATCGTGGGTCACGAAATTTAATTTGATACTAAGTTTCCAAATCATCAAATATTCGAGCTGCAAATTATTGAAAAACGTGTTGCGAGAAAAAATGGATCTCGAGTGCATGATTCAAAGAGGTGTCAGGAAAACCACTGTGGCTTCATTGATAAAGTATGTCATGCAAAAATCAGCCAAAATTTACCCCCCCCCCCCTCCACTCCCCTCCTTTGTCTCACTTTTCCTATACTTTTAACATGTAATGTCACACTTGCTCAGACCCCCCTCCCCCCCTATAGACATACATACTTTATGGATGACGCCTATGTGAGTTGACATTGACCGTATTTTTTAAATTCGATATCAGAATTTTAGATATGTAACAGAAAACACTTTTTTTTTTGGTTGATCGAGAGCCAGTACAACATTTGAGATGACATTTACGGTTGATTCAAAATATTGTATAAATTTAAGTAAGCATTTTTTAGATCAATTCTGGAAATTCAATCATACAGTCGACTCTCTGGTTGTCAATATTCAAGGGACCGTCGAGGAAGAGAAGCATCAGTTTACAGAACGATGCAAAATGAAGACTCGATTGAAATTTGTTTTTTCTTGCTAACCAGCTATGGGAGAGAATCATGGGAACGTCCAGCAAACAAAAACAAATAAATGTCAAACACCCTTCAAAGCTTTGTTTCTCAAAGAAACATGTCTATGCAAGCCATGAGAAAGTAAAACTATTGGCAACCAGAATAGATATTTAAAGTAAATAGAATCCAAGGGACCGTCGAGGAAGAGATCCTTCAAGCAAGAGAAAATATCGAGGAATAAAGACAATCGAAGTATGCAGTTTGAAGGGACTGAAAAATTCATCGGTACATGGAGCATTATTGATATCGAGAAGATCGACAGCCAGAGAGTCGACTGTATTGTTTTTCACAAAATTTTATAAAAAGGCGTCTTAAGTTCAAACATCTAGTTTTTTTTTTAACTTTTGATGCACTTTCCTAGAACCTGCAATTTCCCAGTGAAACGTGCATTTTGAAACCTCCCGCTTGCGCTATTCCACACTCCGTAACAACCTTTGCTGGGAGCAGCAGCTGGCATCAGGAAAACATACATTCTCCCCATTGATAACATCACGCTCGCGTGTTCCTGCCTGACTTGCTCCTCTTTCGGGGCGTGCTGCTTCCAGGTTGCCAAATTCTCCTTACATTAACGCAACCCGGCTCAAATTTGACTTTGTGATCACTTGCGGAAATTTATATCCACCCCAAGCTTGGCATTTTCCCCGCACACATGCTCACTTCCAGCAGGGTTTACAGCTGGAAGGCAAAATTGTCGAACGGTGCGGAAAAATTCTTGGAAAGGCGCCAATAATGCGACATAAATTTTCCACCCACCCACTTGCATTCCCTCTTTTTTTTCGTATGAATGTGTGTGTACTTGTATGTAAGACAGATTTTCGAAGAATGCCCCTTTTTTCTTCAGCAAAAGTTCTTTCCTTTGCGACGATTAGGCTGCTACTGTGGGGCTCGGGAAAATGCATTGTGTCCATGAATAACGTGGTTGAATTTTCTGGTCTTTTGATTTTATTTTTTTAGATTCGATTTTTGGTAAACTCAAGGAAATCTTAAGCTTAAGTCTCAATGATTAATTTTAAAGATTTTTGAAATAAATTCAGGTCTCAATTGTCCAATTCTGGTGTTTTTTTTAAAGGGCCAATAAACTAAATTTTATTTTTTTGCTTGTTGAGTGTTTTTGAATAACCCTGACTCGAGGTTTCAAAAACACCCAAAAGCAAAAATAAAAAAAGAAAGAAGGAATGAAATTTTGTTAATTCGACTTTTTCAAAAAAACTGAGTTTGCTCGAAATGAGAACCAGATTGGAAATGTCTGTCTGAAAAATATTGTTTGCATTTTTGAGTAATTTTGTTAAACCATACAATTTTCCTAAACGTTGTTTGAGGACAGCCCCTTCTCCAAGATGCTGGTTCGGTCCAAAGTTGGGTAGAAATGGATATTGCCAACCACATCGCCGTACAGTCAAACACGAGAAGCTGTTCCGTGTTTCCAGTCTGGTGCGCTCCAGCAAGCAACCCTCATGATGGCACTGTACTGAATGGAGAACCTGCAATTGTGCAGGCTCAGCTGGTTTCTCTTGGCTTGGTGGTGGCGGTGGTGCAGATCTGCATCTTCGTTTAAAAGGATTAGCTGTAAAAAGTAGGACAAGGAGAGTTGAAAAGAAGCTGCGATCTTTGTAATTTAACTTTTTGCCTTCCATTAAAGGAATACACACAGACTTTTGATGTCTGTGAGTTCACACACAGACTTGCACATCAAGAAGTAAGACTAAACTGATAAGGCATACCGTTAAGAAGTAATCCAAAGAATTCTGACTTTAATGGGAAAAGTACCCATCCAAGTCAACATAAACCCTTAGATTGAAATCATCAGAAGTTATTCAAAAACTTTGGACATTTATGGGAATGAAACGGAATGCAATCTACACACATATTTGTTTTAGTTATCTGGCCTGGCAATGGTCTTTTAAGGTGTTGCATTTCAATGCATCAGACTCTAAAGCTTAAGGCATCGCAATTGTTTTAAGTTTGCTTCCAAATTCCTATCTAGAATAAAAAATCGTGCATTGAATGAAGAAATTGTGCAAACATTTTCAATGTAGATACACACATGAAAAGCAGAGCCAATTTTCTTCAAAAAAATTGACAACACTTTAAGTTCTGTAATTTTGAAGAAAATAATGATTTCAAATATTATGAGATAACCTAACATTTAAATGTTTAACATTTAATTGTTTTAAACGTAGTGAAGATTGATGACATAACCTAACTGTTAATAATTTGAAATATCTGGTTTCTGTTCAGACACTATTTGGTCTAGGAACGAGGTATAGAGGAGAAAAGCAACTCGCGACAAAATTTTGAGGCTAGGAATTTGGACAGGTATGATTTTCATAAAGCATTCGCCTGCTTTTCTCTCCCACAGAAAACCTGGGAACGAGGTAGCTGTCAAACTAGGCCAAAATGTTAAAGTCACTCACAAAATGAACTTTGAGTGATTTGAGTTAGAGGAGAAAATTGTGACGTCAGAAATGAACTCAAATCACTCAAAGTTCATTTTGTGAGTGACTTTAACAGTTTGGCCTAGTTTGACAGCTACCTCGTTCCCAGGTTTTCTGTGGGAGAGAAAAGGAGGCGAATACTTTATGAAAATCATACCTGTCAAAATTCCTAGCCTCAAAATGTTGTCGCGAGTTGCTTTTCTCCTCTATACAGTAGTTGTTCGGTAACTGGGCGTTGTTTAACTGGGCTGCTTTTTAACTGGGTGCTCGATAACTGGGCCGTAACCCAGTTAAAAGCAGACAAACGTCAAAAAACCAAAACAAACCGAAATGACCGAGGGGTTAATGAATGCAAAAATCATGTTCAATTAATAAAAAAAATATTTTTCAAGCTTTTATTTAATTTCAAGTCACAATTAAAGAAATATGAAAAGTAAGCATTGTAAATAAATTTGAGTAACTATTATTTTTAAATTTCATCTGGAAAATATTATGTATCGGTGGTCCCCTCGTTATTTTTTGTTCAGCCCAGTTAACGAGCAGCATTCGGTGTTTGGGCTACGTTCTCAGCCCAGTTACCGAACAAGTACTGTATTAGCTAACCCGATAAACAAATGACTTTCGCCCATGGTAACTCTCACTGACGGTAAATTAAAATTTCGACCATCAAGGGTTCAACTGCGATGACGACAAAAAGTAGACAAATAGCTTTTCATTTTCCCACCAAATAGGCTCATCAACCTGCAGTCTCGAGTACCATACCACGGTCACCAACCAGCCAGCCAATTGTGCGACTTCTGCAGAGGTCCTTCTACTTTCAAAGCAGATCGCTTTCCTTCCGTTTGCCTCTCATCAAAATGTCCTTGCACTTTTGCTCCGCACTCAAAGGCGGTGGTGCACCGGGAAAAACAAGTACCACTCTACGGTCCCGTTCGTTACCGCATCGGGAAACTCGGAAGGAGGGCATGAAAAACAACCGTTTTCAATGAAAATGTAATTTAAAGTTGGAGAGTTATTCTCCGGCGGGTCAAGATGGTCCTCGGCGGTCGTCTAGCTTCGAGCGACTGCGCCTGTGAGGGGGAATTCAGTGATTCCTAAAGTGGCACCATGAATTTCATGATATTAATTAAGATCAATATTTCGACACTGTCGAGGTATCTTGTCGCACGTCGCTTTTTGTCGTTCCGAGAAAAAGGCTTTTCAATGTTTGACCTTGTATAAAAAATAGAGCCCGCAATGCAAACAAAAACAATCACGTTTTGTTTGATTGACCATTCTGTGCATTATCCCAAAGTTGGGTTGAAATTGAAATTGAAATCTCGAGTTATAATTACAAATCGTCAGCTGTGTGCTATCTTGTGACATAGACCATTTTGGTTGAAAATGAGTTAATGATGACGTTTTGTTATACTTAACAAACACTACAAGATGCTTTAACCCGATTTTGGAAACTCGCTTCCGTTTCCCGGATATCGCAATACACACTTGTGACATAGACCAATTTATCATCAAAATGATTGTGCACACTTGTGACACGTCATACATGTTGTTGTAAAATGTGGAAATTTGTTCTTGTTTTTCACAAATTTAAGTTGATACACATTTTCTGAAGGCAATGCAATCTTGTGTATTTGAAAATATACTGATTAAGCCGGTTAAATTACACAGTTCAACAAAAAAATCAAATGTTTCTTGTCTCTGAGACAAGAATATGTGTTCCTAGTAGCATTTTACCTGCTGAATCCGAATCCGGGTCCAGAATTGCTCCAAATGGTCCCAATTTTGAGATACACCCGTTTGAAATGTTAGTTCAGGCCAAAATTAGCTACTTTGTCGACTATTTTACAAAAGAACTATTGAATAAACAACTAAAGCAATACATGTATCTTAAAGTTCACGTTTTCCCCTTTCTGAAACACCCCTGGTTTTTAAAATTTGATTGTTTCTACGCATATTTATAGCCATTTTAAAATTAGAATTTGACTTGCATGCAAGTTGGAAAAACTTGAATGAGAACCAACAGAAAATATAATTTTAAAATGGCTATAAATATGCGTAGAAACAATCAAATTTTAAAAACCAGGGGTGTTTCAGAAAGGGGAAAACGTGAACTTTAAGATACATGTATTGGTTTAGTTGTTTATTTAATAGTTCTTTTGTAAAATAGTTAACAAAGTAGCTAATTTTGGCCTAAACTAACATTTCAAACGGGTGTATCTCAAAATTGGGACCATTTGGAGCAATTTTGGACCCGGATTCGGATTCAGCAGGCAAAATGCTACTAGGAACACATATACTCGTCTCAGAGACAAAATCTTGTTGGACAGTGTTATTGATTTAAGCCTATTTTAGTTTGTATGGGAATTCTGTGCACACTTGTGACACGTAGTACAATTTTACTTTCGAAACACACTTGTGACACGTGCTTTTCAGATTTTTGATTACATAATTTACTTTATCTTTTAACTGGTGTAACCAAATTAGTTGAAACTTGGAGCGTTTGTTAAGCGATAGTATACAAACCGATTGCTTCAAAAGGTTTGGCTCTACCATTCATATTTTTGAAAATATTTATCATTAAACTTTAAAAATCTATTTTTTCGAATAGTACTAAATGGTCGTTGTCACAAGATAGCACACAGCTGACAAAATGTTTACGGGCACGGACGTGTGTCAAACGCGTTCTGGACTGAAATCTCTTTGGCCAGTTATCGCAATTACAGCAATTTTCAAGGATGTGTCAAGATTGAAACTACTTTCATATGAAAAGTGACAACAATGTACGGAGTTTTTTCGGTTTTTTGTCGAATATCTCTGAATTGTAATCAATTTTTTGGGATCTCAAAAAAAAAATCAAACCATCCACATTAACGACCCCCGGGTCTTTTGTGGTCTCTATTGCAAGTTTCTGCTCGAACCTAGGAGTCCGAAGGCTTGAATGGGGAGAGCACCCAAACCTCTTTCTACTCCAAGGAACCTTCCACCCCAGTGTTTGAACTGACGACCTTTGGATTGCGAGTCCAACCGCCGCCAGCGATTCCACCGGAGTAGGCTTTTTGGGATCTGTAAAGGTCAAAAGGTGAGGCGTTTTGAGCTGCACAAAATGGCGTTTCTTAACTCAATTTTGCCATAAATCGATGTGCGACGAGATATCACGACAACGACGATTTACTTAATCCTTTTATGTTTATCACTTGTAGCCGCAAAAAGTTGGAAATGCCTTATTCATTGTGACTTAGGGTAGACGCATCTGTTTCGGATCTTGGAGGTGATTCTTGACATCCCTCCGGATGGAATTCAACAAGAATCATCCGAATCGGTTGAGTTTTTGCCGAGATACAACCAGTTGAAGTTGCATTTCCAACTTATTTGACCCCTTGGTGCTTCGCGTAAGTTTTGACCCCGTTGGTGCTACAAGTGTTATTGTATGTTTCTGAAAAGCTAACGCCTTAGTACTAAAAAATATACTTTTGTACGAAATCATTTATCGCTCATTGACTTCATTTAAAAGTTGAGGGTAAGTAGCCATTTTACTCGAGATTTTGAAACAAAGTAGGGGAACAGCATCTATTTCCAGCGTGCCTCTAATGTTGCCATATCAGAACTTTGACGTTCAATTACAGCTCATAAAACGCCTTTTCAACTGAAAAAGAGTGATAAATATTTCAATAGGAAGTGAGCAAGTATGTTTCTTTAAACAGTTTTACAAAATAAGCTGTTTGAATAGTGAAAATCAGCAAATTTGATGGAGTTAGGAGCGAGTGGTTAACCTGCCAAACATACGAGAATTTCCACTAGGTCTCGTTGACAGGTTGAAACATTATTTACTATTTTTTATCGCTGATATTGTTTTTGCGCATTTTTTGTTATTTTTTTTTGTGATAAAATGCAGAATTTTACTTGAAAATATTGATTTTGTTGCACAAAATATCTAATTAACCTGAATTCTCTAGCGTTATGTAGCAACCCTCTGATCCAATTTGTCCCGGGAATATGTAAACGTTTGGGAAATACACACTTTCTCAGCCCATTTCTATTATCGGCCTATCAGCCCTTTGATAATGAATTACAGTAATAAATAGCTCAAATAAAAGCGAGCAAGCTGAAAATGTTGTTTCATTAGCGGTAAACTGCAAAAGAGACGAGAACAGGTCGAAATGCTTAAAATGGGTAAATTTTCCATGTTTGTTTAATTTTAATTAATTTTAGAATTTATTCGAAATAATTTCAGAATTTATTCGAATTTGAATTTTGGATGCCTCTTGCTGTTGAAATATTTTTGAAAAAAAGATCAAATCATTCAACACTATTTCTTTGCTTCAAGATGTTACTATTTTTTATTTCTCCTGCAAAAAAGTAATAAATTATGATAACTCGTTATGCATTCAAAAACAAGGTATCCTGAGTGTGAGCTGATTATTTTTTTTATCTAATCCATGTAATTTTTATAAACTCTTGCAAAAAACAAATCAAAGATAATTAAAAGTTTGAAAATTAAAAAAAAATATGAGGGAATGATCTCATTTTTTTAGTTTTAGAAATATTTATGCAGAAATTATTATTTTAACAGAGTGTTTTAAATAGAATATCCATATTTATTTAATACCATGCCAAGTTAAAACAAAAGATTTTTTTTTCAGGTTTTCATATCGACTGGTAAAGTTGTTCTCCTCTTCTTCCAAAATTATTACATTTTCGATCTCAATATTGAAACAATCTCATTTAAAAAATCTAACTCTGTCATAAAGAAAAGATAAGAAAAAAAGACTATTATGATGCTTTAAACTAAACGTTTTTTTTAAATTTCTACTGCAAAAAAAAAAACCGTTTTTATAAAATCAAAATTTCCATTTAAACCAATTATTGGAAATGGTTTTAGGACCATTTTACACCTCTGGACAGAGTTTCGATTTTTTTTTTGGCGGACATCGTAAGGGTTTCCAGAACAAAAAAGCTAGCATGCGGGAAAGTTGACTAGATTTACTAGGACACAAATTGCGTTGAAAACTTACACCGGCCTTCATATGTAAGATTTAGTGTCAAATACATACTTTACATACAATTTTAAAACAATTCTTAAGATACATCAAGCTTGTTGAAATAGTACACAGCAAAAAATCCGATGGTAAAATCGCATGCAAAAGCATGCACATCACCTTCGTCAAAATAAACACTTAATATTACACACTGCATGTACAATTTTTGCAAACACAAAAAAAAGTTGCAACCGACGGGATTCAAACCCAGCACCAACAGTAAGGACTGGCGCCTTAGCCCGCACGGCCATCAGACCGATGAAAAGCTGGAAGGATAAACGCATATATGAGCTTGACATTTCGGTCAAGTAGGTTTCCCATACTGATGGGCTACATATTTCAGAATGTAAAATCACATAAAATTGCATAAAATAATGCAATATTTATTTTACACCCAGGCCTTTTACACGCAGCGAGATTACTACTTTTTTAGCTGTGTAACTGTGGCATGTGGAGCAAGATTTCTTTTTTTTTCCAGAAAAACACCAGTTAAAAAAGAAATCATTATTTACTAGGCGACAACATTTTCTCCAAATTTCTCTATGGCTCAAGAGTTGCGGGGTTTTTTCCCTTGAAACATATTTTTTTAATTATTCAAAAAACGAATTTTAGGATACTGATTTGTTGTAAAAAAAACATTCAAAATCGACAAAAAATCCGTTTTTTTTTAATAATCCTCAGTAATACCTACAACTTAGCCAAAGACATCAAGTCGATCAGAAAAAAAGCGTCCAAAAGATTTACGCACCATTTTTGTATGGAAACAGTCAAAATTGTATGGAGCCATGCATTGGCGAACCAATGACACAAAATAGCATTTTTGATCTTAGGGAGGTTAGTAGTAAAATAAATTCAAAAATATACAAAATCAGCTGATTTGTAACTAATTGCTCACCTGAAAAACTAGATTGTTTAGAAAACCTAAGTAATAATAATAATACAAAAATTATTTTAAATTTTTCCTTTGTTAGAATCGGATGAAACATAATTCATGAAGAAATTTGGGAACCCCTTTCCAACCGATATGCCTTTTCTTCGGCATGTGTTTGCCGTGCTGAGGACGCCGCTCGGTGATGCCAACGAGGAATAATAGTTTACTTGACTTTTGAGTGCGATTGACTCGTTCATGTTTTTATGCACCCCACCAACGCCGTAACGTGGTGCCAAACCGGCCAAGAGTGGTGTTCCGGAACACCCCAAAACGGGTGAGGGGTTGTTTTTCCGTTGAGCGGCATTAAATTGGCCAAACGACCGAGGACCGGAAGAATTATGGTAATTGAAATTGGATTTTTCTTGGCCCGCCGAAAAAAAAACGCCCGTCTTGCCAGCGAGCGTTTTCTTGAAGTTAATGTCATTTTAATCGATCACTTGGGACACGTGATTTATAATTTGTTTCCGCTACGGTGGGTCATAAATTTGCAGGAATGGATGCGATGTCGAAGGTCGTCGCAGTTGCGCCCATTGCCGGTGCATTGTCAGCGAAATAAATTTCATGGTTTTTAAGCTGAAGCTTTTTAACCTTTGCAAAATCAAATCAATTTTTTAGCAAAAAAGGTTTTTCAACATAAAAAAATCAACTTACCTCCCCGACGGGGAATTGAACCCCGGTCTCCCGCGTGACAGGCGGGGATACTGACCACTATACTATCGAGGACTGTTGCGTGCTACGGCAAGAATCTCACACAAGCTGAAACTGCCGTACAGTCGAGCACTTCTACCGACGTCGAGTTGTCTTATCTGCGAGCAAGCGGCACAGCGACGGAGCCGACTTGAATGATTCATTGCTAACAGCGCGTCCGATTCATTACCGCTAATAAGCAGAAGCAGTAGAGTGGCATGAGTTGAGTAGCTCGCTGCCGCGTTCTGAAAATAGAAAACTTGCCGTTCGTGTTGTTCGTCGTTGTTTATTTAGTGTGTCGGAAGACCGATGTGGTTGCCAAAATTAACGTTATCACTGTTTCTTTGTTAGGGTAGAGTAGTCATCAATGAGACACTTTTGGTTTTCAACTTTCAACGATTTTTCTATTTTTTTCATCAGCATGTTTTAATGAGCTTTTTGTTGCATTTTCTTTCTTTTAATGTGTTCTAACATTGACCAAAATATGAGATCGATCCGAACTCTATAGCCAGAGTTATTCAACTGTCTCATTGTAGACGCACTTGGCAGGAACAATGAGACAGGTGGGGAACAATGAGACACTCTACGAAAATCAATACTTTTCTAGTAAAACATCATGTTTTTGTATTGTTCCATTGCAGGTGACTTGCCTTGAACATTTTAAAGCAATTTTGCCAACATGAAACTTTAATTAACAAAAGTTATACTAAAAAGTATTAAAATTTTGTAAAATCCCTATATTTATACCAAATAACTTTATATTTTTGGTTAAATGAAGTTAAAACTCTATAAATATGCCAAAAATCACTTTCAATTCATGTTTTGAAAGATTTCCATAGATTTTGAAAAGTTTAATGAAGAAAAATCGAAGTGTCTCATTGTTACCCATGGGCTGAAATGAGTGGGGAACAATGAGACAGCCCTGGATTCTGGGTATATTCTAAATTTTGGCCAAACCTAATGAAAGGACATTGTAGCCCAACTCAATCCCTATAGAACGTCGAAAAAAATTTGAAGAAATATTAGTTTTGGTGTAAATGGCAGCCTACGAGCGAAAAAGTATTTTTTGTCCATAATTTACTTTTACACCCCAGAATCAAACATTTATGAATAACTTTTCAAGGGAGCGTCCATAACCAAAGCCACTTTCATGGCAGACGTGTATCCAATAGACACACCTTTCCCCCAAATATGAGCCTGATTGGTTGAAACCACGACTTTTGAGAGCCATTTTATCATTGTTCCCCGTGTCTCATTGATGACTACTCTACCCTATATGTTAACATGAAATAAAGGTTTTATTTGAAATAAAACACAAAACAAGAAATACATGATTTGATTAACAAGAAAATCTTTTCTCACCCCAAATTTATTTTCAAAATTCATCATTTTCTGATGTAATATCACACTTTTTTTGACACAAAATCTGTCACCATTTCCTGATGAATGTTACCATCATATTTTTTCTGTGTAGCTAAAATTTCTTTTTGTATGGAACGTGGACAATCGCCAAGGCCCCCCTCTTCTCTTTCTTAAAGCGTTCAAGTGGTTTATGGATGGTCCCTTAATGTTTTCAAATGTTTTCAAATTTGAGTACAGTTCAGACTCGACTACCCGAAGGAAATGGAACAAAATTGAAAAAAAAACCAAAAATATGTATTACTTTGCTCAAGAAATCTGGAGGAAATCCAGTTTTTAAATTCAAGATGGTGGCCAAAATGGTGGAGATGAACTTTTGAAACATTTTGCGATTTAATGGAAATCAACCATTACAATTTGAATAAAATCCGGTCGCAGAAGTCAAATTAAATGTTTCAAGTAAGAAAATATATCAAAATATAATTATTTCTTTAAGGGGGTCTGGACGGTACTTTGTTTTGAGATACTTTTATCTTCCAATCAGTGCTTTTAACATGCTTGAAACTTTTTTGTTACTTTAAAGTTAAATCTATAGAAACAAGGGAAAATAATAAAAAAAACAAAAACACTATTTTTGGCAGAATTAGTTCCCGCTACCACGGGAAAAATTAAAAAAACGTACACAAATTTGTTTGTTTATAAATGAGACAGTCCATCGACATGCCCAATGTGCGTTCAAAGACAAAGGGAAGTGGGGTAAAACAGATACACAGAAAAGAAGTTTGATTTTGGATAGTTGAAAATTTGGTTGGTTGTAATATTACCTATAAAATGTGTAAAAATGTAAACCTAATGAAAATTCACTAGTTTCTGATGTAATGTTACACATTATTTTTGACACAAAATCTGTCACCATTTCCTGATGAATATCACTATCATTTTTTTCCGTGTTTTTGTAACAGACCAAACTCTTCTAAGTAGAAAGTTACGAAATTTTGTGCACTACAAGACCATGGTTTTTGGAAGTTATTCTCATAATTAGACGATTTTAGTGGAACAAATTTGTTTAATAGTGCTAGCATCATAGTTTTTTGCCCTGTATTGGTACAGATTTTTTTTTTTAAATTTGGACATTTCCACAATCCTCAGGAAATTTCACCGAAGGTTTTGGTATTGGAGTTTTAAGTTAAATAAGAGAAATAACCATTTAGAATATATATTTTTAAACAATTTGGCAGAAGAGAATCTGTTTACTTCTTATTATAAGGGGGTAAATCTCTACTAACTCACACGAAATCGGGAAAAGTTGCTCCGACCCCTCTTCGAATTGCGCGAAACTTTGTGTTAAGGGGTAACTTTTGTCTCAGTTTTTTGATATCCCGTGAGGGGTGGTACAGTCATCCCTCATATTCGGAACAGTTTACAGATCGGCCAATGTTAAGAAAATCATAGAAAATCGATAATTGAACTTGATGATTAGCTTTTACTTTCATTTGAAAGCTTTTCTTGCGATCTTTCGAATGCTGTATCGAAAAAATGCAAATTTTAACTTTTATATCAAGTTTTTGAAGAAAAACTTTTACCCTTGAAATCCACAAATTCGGAACACTTTTTTCTTACGGATGTAAACAAACTTTGATCTCTCCAGAAGTACATATTTGTAACAAAATAATGACTTCACACAATGCAACCAGTGAAACTCAAGCTTAGGGATGTTTTATCCATGGTCTGATAACTTTTTTTGTGAAAATATCATTTGAATTCAGGTGTTCCACAATTGTGGGAGGCACAATAACATCCCACAATCATGGAACAGGCAATTTGGAGGCAGAGTTTTGCTGCTCTGGATAAAGTAGTCTTGGAAAGGGGTTTTTTGTTCAAAAAGTACTGCTTTTGTTAGTGAAATAGCAAGAATAGTAGGGTCGACACAAAAGCTGCATTTGGCATGTTTTTGACAAATTACCACAAAAGTGTTCTGAATTTGTGGGTGTTCCGAATATGTGGGATGACTGTACGACCCCTTCCATTTTTGAAGATGCGAAAAAAGACATGTTTTTCAGTAATTTGCAGCCTGAAAAGGTGATGGGATGGAAATTTGATGTCAAAGGGACATTTACGTAAAATTGGACGCCCGTTTGATGGCGTACTCAAAATTCCAAAAAACGTATTGTTCATCGAAATAAACACAAAAAAAGTTGTAAAAAACTCTACTATTTTCCGTTCCTCAACTATAAAAAAATTGGAGCGTGTTATTTTAATTTGATTTGATGTACTATTCGAATCTACATTTACCCAGAAGGGTCATTTTTTCATTTAGAGCATTTTTTTTAATTTTAAAATTTCGTGTTTATTCTAACTTTGCAGGGTTAATTTTAAGTGTGTAACAATGTTCTACAACAATGTTCTACAAAGTGGTAGAGCAGGCAATTACAAAAAATTTGATATGTAAACATAAGGGATTTGCTTATAAAAATCACGTTTTGAAGTTTTTTGAAAAAGTTACTTTTTGCGTTTCTTTTTGTTTTGTCATTCGTGTCTGTCGCGGGTGACCGTGAACGGCCATGATCAACGACGACCAACTTTTCCAAAACTTTTTTTTTTTCGTAAAATCGCGATAACTCGTGATGGTTACAAGCAAATCCCTTATGTTTACAAATATTATTTTTGTCATTGTCTGCTTTACAACTTTGTAGAACATTGTTACACTCTAAAAAATACCCCTGTAAAGTTAGAAAAAACACGAAATTTTAAAATGAAAAATTTTGTTCTTAATGAAAAAATGACCCTTCTGGGTAAATGTAGATTCGAAAAGTACATTAAATTTCCCTTAAAATGACATGTTCCAAAAAAAAAATAACAGTTGAGTAACGGAAAATGGGAGAATTTTCAAAACTTTTTTTGTGCTTTTTTGATGAAAGATACGTTTTTTCAAAATTTTGAGTACGCCATCAAATGGGGCGTCCAGTTTTACATAAAAGTCCCTTTGACACCAAATTTCTATCTCATCACCGCTTCAGGCTGCAAATTATTGAAAAACACCTCTTTTTTCGCATGTTCAAAAATGGAAGGGGTCGTACCACCCCTTCTTCACGACATATCAAAAAAAGGACCTAAAATTCGTGATTAAGGACAAAAATTACCCCTTAGGACAAAGTTTCACGCAATTGGCGGAGAATTACTAAAGGATTTACGGAAGTGAGGGTTTTATTTTTTTTTCAGAAGTTTGTTAAAGCTACCACAAAAATTTAAACGATTTCAAGAAATGAGTTTTGGCGGAGGAATTCGGATAATCGAGTTCGGTCTGTAGTTATTAGGATGTAACAAAATGGGTCAATTTTTCGGGCAATTCAGGGCATGATCACCTAAGTGTACTGAGCCCGAATTCCAAATATAAGATTTATTAGTTACGATAGGACCTGGCGCTTTCAATTTTAAGTTTAAATGGGATGTAACCCGTCAATTCGATGCGTTTTGGTTTTTGCCAGTTTTCAGACCCCGCCTTTTTTTCAAAAACCTTTTAAGTTTATAGTTTGTGTTACATGAAACAACTTTGCCGAAGAGCGCCCAGCGACCCATTTCGTTACATCTTAGTAGTTATGCTATTTCCAATCAAATATTTCCGAGTTTCGTAAAATTTGGCGATAGGAGGGGCTAGCAAATATTGAAAATTTTCATCGTTGATTTTGCCGCTTTTCTTCCCGTAGAATACCAACATCAATTAAAGTATGAAGTCTCGGATGCAATTTCGTCGTACATTCCTTTATCGCTCGCATACCTCCCCCATGTACACCGACAACATTCCCACCCAAAGCATGCATGTTGAAGAGTTTTATCTACTACAACCCCCCCCCCCCACCCCCCACCCCCCACCCCTGTCGAGTTTCAACCAAAAAAACCAACATGGCCAGTCGGACGCTCTCGGTTGGCCGCCTTGAAGGATTGCAGCCCCAGGAAGACAAATGATTGTTTTGCATGGTACATTCCTTCCCGTTGCATGTTTGTAGCCTTTTTGGAGGGGGTAAAGTTGTGTGTTGGGGTGGCGAGGTCAGTTGAGGCCGGCAAAGTCTCGCTCCAACTTGAAATGCAATCACGCCAAGTGTGTGCTGCACAAACGGCCGAAAAAGGGGCCTCGAAGAAGCTTCTAGGATTTTGTTCTGTACGCGTGTCTACACAGCTGTGGAAAGTGCACACACGCCTCTGCAAAACAAGGTTCCAGTAGTATCGTCTTGGTTAGAACTCTGTGATTGTTTGCACTGTTGGTTCTTGGTTAACTGTTTAAGGGAACTTCGGAATTACTTAGAGCGCCACATCCAAAACCAAGAACCGAGGCTCAATTTGCCCCAACCTCCCCCTCCCCGGAAATGACAAAAGGGTGGAGCCGGGCTTTCTGCAATTTCTCA
Organism: Culex pipiens pallens; assembly: GCF_016801865.2. NCBI lineage: Eukaryota > Metazoa > Arthropoda > Insecta > Diptera > Culicidae > Culex > Culex pipiens. The sequence continues at coordinate 153,234,895 of NC_068939.1, read as the reverse complement.
GCACACACTATTATTCAGGCAACATGATTTACACCAGCAATCAGTAAGTTGGTCGTCCGGTCAGTAATTAAGTGTTGTCTGTCTGGAACGGACGGGCCGTCGGTCGGTCGGTTCGTTCCGCGCCATGTTGCAATGTGACGACGATAAGTGATGTGGATTGTATGCTTTAGTAATTTGGTCCTAAGCTCTGCCCGTTCGTTGCACTTGTGTCCTTTTGTCACATTTTTCATTTGTGTTTGTATGGTGTGCGGCAAACGATTTATATAATTGCGTTTTGATCTTATTGATTAAATTTTCCTTCATAAGTTCCTTGTTATAACACAATTGTGGCAACAGAGCACGCTGACAGCGAGTTAAGCTTGACTAGCTGTGAACACATAAATGCATCCAGCTGAGAGTTGTGTCGTTTTGATAACCCGACCGATGTTCTGAGGCAAAGTTTATCTTTTGGAGACGTTTTGCTTCCGACAGCATATATGCTATAGTAAACGTTGACTTTGCAATGATAGACTATATTTTTCTGAGAAATTTTCTGATAACCATTTAGCTGATTCAACTGAAATCGAGGGATAAATAGCTCAACTTACTGTGAGTAAGCAAGTTTCTATAAACAGTTTCACAAAATAAGTTGTTTACATACAAATTGGATGGAGTAAGAAGTGAGTGCTTAACCTTAAGCTATATGTGGCATGATGGCATTTGTGTCAAATTGGTTGATCATAACTCGATAATACTCTAGGCGATAATACAGTGACTCTCTGGCTGTAGATCTTCTCGATATCAATATTGCTCCAGCTGTCAATAAATTTTTCAGCCCCTTCAAATAGATTGCTTTGATTTTTCGTTCTATAGGGTAGGGTAGTCATTAGCCCGGGTCAAAAAAAAATAAAATAAAATTGCTCAAATCAAAAAGTATATGAGATTGCCCGAAAGAGTACTCAAAATGGGGCCTCCAGCCCAAATTTCAGCCCGTTTGGTTGAAAATTGGCTTGCCTTGAAACTACGACTTGTGAGAGCCATTTTATCATTGTTCCCCGTGTCTCATTGATGACTACTCTACCCTAATTTGATACCTCCCGCTCTCGACGGTCTATTCAATATCGACAACGAGAGAGTCCACTATATGTGTTCTCAGCGACGTACCTTAGAGGGCGTCGAAATCGATGATTACTGATTACAAAATTACTATATTTTAAAAAAATGATTGACCTTTGGCGCCGAAATCAACTGTTTGAATAATTCTACTGCATTTTTTTCAATAAGTATCAAATTAGCTGTTCAAAATGAATATAGTATTAAAAAGTTTGGACCACAGCAGAATGAAGTATAAGACTTAGTAAAACTTTCTTTCCAACTCTAAAATTGTAAAATTATAAGTTATTTTCATGTAATTTTGGCTGTGAATCTTAATCAGCCCTCAAAATAGCCAAATTTCCAAAGTATTTACTTATAGTCATATATTGAGTTTGTATGAAACATATACTTTTCTACAAAAATTTTGACATGTCAAAATGAAGATATTTCAAATTTCAAAAATGACCTTTTGGATATTTTGAGCACGAATTCTCCTTTCATATGCCACCTCTTAGATTGATATTTCCTGCGATTTTCAAAATAATTGTGTTTTGAAATTAATTCGTTTTAAAATTAAAACGGCTGTAACGTTTGACTGAAAACCAAACTTTATTTTTCAAAATGCGTCAACTCTCTTGTTGTTGATCTCTATCTGTCAATATTTTTTTCAGTTCCTTCAAACACCATGCTTTGACTTTTCGTTCTATAATTTCAAACATTTTACAGTGGACTCCCTCTGTGTCGATATTGAAGGGGCCGTCTACTGCGGGAGTTATTGTTTTTTTTTCAGAGCACATAAGCTGCTTTGGACATAAGTTTTCAGTTTTAGTTTTACCGGTGTTGAAGAAATTGCTAATCTTGCACATCATGTTTTTGTACTCATTGTGTCATTTATGGCCGTTTCGGCAAAATTTAAAAAAAAATACCATTTCAAAGCGCCTTGAAGACTTATTTAGTTTTAGTTAAAAACAATAAAATACCATTGTTTAGAAATATTTATAATTTATTGCCTCTGTACAATAAGTTTGAATCATCTAGAACCTAGAATTTAATTTTGAAAAATTAAAAATAAATCAATAAAACACAAAAAAATTGTCAATACAAAAAATAAATAATAAAGACATTTAACTATGAAATAAGTTTTATCAAAAATTGCCCTAGATTTTAAATAATATTTAATAGATTTTTATTAAAAAATTATGCTACCTTTTTATCTGGAGAAGCATTTTTTTCTTTTCTAATTTCACTGAAATGGAATTCTGAGGGCTTAGAAAGTATCAAATTTTTACCAAGGTTAAGCATTTTTTTTCATTATTAAACATTCGATTCTGCACGTTAAACTTGAAAAAAAAATAAAAAAAATATAACGGAAAAAAAATCCTGCTATAATTTTCGATTATCAAAAAAAATGTACATGAAACCCTAAAAAAATAATCAGTCTACTTTATTTCAACATTTTCATTTCATCCTGTCTCATATTAATTTGATAACATAACCCTCTACATCCCAACCCCGCCTTTAGACGGGCTTCGATTTAAAAAATCGCAAAAAATCCATTTTTAAACAATTTTTGATCATTTAAAAAGCATAAGAAAGAAGAACTCTTAAAATTTTAGAAAATTTATGGGTTGAAAGTTTTACTTGTTTTATGTGACTTTGCCAATGTTTTAAAAAAAATCATTTTTTTAGGGGTCAACTTTGGCTGTGTTTTTTACTAACATTTCCTATATTTTAAGTAAAAAGAAGTATGCAGTAATTTGTCTAGTGTCCCAGACTATGCCTCTTCGTATTTTTTTACAATTTAAATGATAATGGTGCCATTTTATAGCAGAAAATGTGAAAAACTATCAAAAAATTGAGAAAGTGACTGTAAAAACATGAAAAAAATGGATAAGCAAAATGTAATGATAGGAGGTGGTAGAATAAGCCAGTTACTACCAAGACAAACATAAACTAAACAAGATAAATGCAAATTAAAATACAAAAAATGATACAAGAAAAACATAAAACAAGAGAAGTAAAGTTTTTCGTAGAACAAAAGTTGTTAATAAATCAAAACTCATTGAAGCAATCATTGAAATTTAACATTAAAATGCTAGTAAATTTGCGAGGGGTGCCAAATTGATGCTTCGCTAAGGGCACCGTGGACCCAAGATACGGATCTGGGTGAACTATTCTCTATTTTACGCGTTTTATATTTTTTCAGTACCCTCTCTAAGATTATAATCATCCATAACACATCTCGACATTTTTGAAGTTGTTGTCAGTGACGTAAAATGTACAAAAAAATATAAAAATTGAAATAACAAGCTAGAATTTCAACATTTCGATATAAAAAGGCATGCAAAATGCATTATACAGTAGTATAGCAATCATAAGTCTTCAGAAAAATCCAAGTTTAAAAAACGGAAAACGAAATTTATGCTAAAAATATTTGAATTGACCCAAACATATTAAAAATGATTATAAAGGCAGCGGAAAGCACTTTCAGCTGATTGCACTTAAAATTACGATGTTTTTTGAAAGCATTTTTTTTTGCCCGGACTAGACCGTTTTTGACTTTGAAAAATATTTGCAACAGCTTTATGTCGAAGAAAAAAAACAAATACCGTAAACTGGGGTCAATTGGGACACATGGGGCGAATTGGGACAGCAGTTTTAACCATGTTGGAGCACAATATTTTGATTTTTCATGATGGTTTCGGTTAGAACAGACTCAGGCCAACAAAATGTGTACATCAATTTTCAAATTTAAAAGCTTTAAGTGCTCTAAAAACTGCTGTCCCTATTCAGACTGTAGTCCCGATTCACCCCAGATTACGGTACCTCATATCTGCCACTGAATCTCGCAGATTCAAAAAAAGTGCTGATCATGCAATTATCCGAATTTGAATAAAATGTATAATATCATTAAAGACTTATTTCATGGTTGAAACTCGCTTTAAAAAGTATTCATTCCTTAGCAAATAAAAAAATCGAGTTTCAAATTAATTCCTCTCCAAACAAATAAAAGTCTTGCGTCTGCAACTAACTTCCGTCAAATTCCACAACCAAACCACGTCTGGTATAATACAATGAGCTACGAGCGCGAGCGCCAGAAAATGGGCTTGATTTACGATCGATGCGCTCTCAAATCGCGAAATCATGCCCTTATCTGGTAACACGTTTTTATTCCCTTTGAAGCACTCTAATCCGATTAATTGCGGGTCGTAAAACACCAAAACCTGGTCGAACCTTCTTCCCTTCGCGGTATGTTCGAACCCTATTGATTATTCAGGAATTTTACGATATGAAGCGCGTTCCCTTCGTTTTTTTTGCTCACCCCATCGACCAGAGGGCGTGTAAAACAGTTGTTATTTAGACGATGGTTTTTCCTCCCTATTTTCCCGGCGTTACCTGCCAACGGAAAACGCACCATGGAATGCCACTTTTCCAATAATGAAGGCAATTAAAAGCGTTTACGAGCTCTTGCGTTTTCCAATACCACCCTCTCCCACTCCCGGTCGTGACTCGTGGCTTTTCCGACTTTTGGGAGTCGGGAGCCTTTTTTGAAGTGGTTTGTTTTTCCCAGCGACTGAAGGTTAATGGTGGAAACGCGTGCCAAAATGTTATGGATCCTCGTTCGAACAGGGGAAGGATTAAAAATAGGTTGCTCTCTGTCAAATTTGCTGCTTTGTTCCAACTTGGAATCCTTTGAGGAGTACGAAATATTAGATTGTAGGGGAAAAGCTTTAAGATTAAGGCTTTTTAGCTCGATTTGATGACTTTTGCAAGGTGAGCAATTCTCTATGATTTTTATCATTTTCATTTTCTTTGAATTTTTTTTTGAATTAAATATACTTTATTGAATCTTTCTTATAATAATTACATTTGGTTTACATAATAAGTGGTCAGCTGTGGCTCTTCAGCTTTAATTTGCTTTTCGTGATTTAAACACTGTTCATTTTCATAACTTTAAAAGTATATGATTTATCATTTTTGTAACACTAGGTACAATGAGGAAAAAAAAATGTTAAGAAAACATAACCTAACCTAAAACTAACTTAAACTTACAATAAACTAAACCAATCCTTGAATCAAGGGGTATTCAGAAATAGCACATTTTTCCCTGAATTTCAAACATTTTTCTTGAATCTTCTGATCCAACATTTTTACTTCTGCTAATTCATGAACCTCACTTGATCTTGTCCAGCCAGGAACATTCAAAACCATTTTGAGTACCTTGTTTTGGACACGCTGGAGCTTCAATTTATGAGTTCTAGCGCAACACTCCCAAACAGGTACTGCATACTCAATAACGGGGTAAATTATTTGTTTGTAAACTGCTAGCTTATTTTTCAAAGAAAGCTTTGATTTTCTGTTAATTAAAGGGTACAAGCACCTGATGAGAATGCTGCACTTGTTCAATATTTTGTCTACATGCTGCCGAAACAAAAGTTTCGAGTCAAGTATGAGACCTAAGTAGACAACTTCCTTTGACCAGGGTATCGAAACATCATTCATTTTTAATCAAAACATCATCCTTTGGGACAAATCTGGCCGATTTGGAAAGAGGAAAAATGATGGTTTGAGTTTTTGCTGCATTTATACGAATTTTCCAGTCGCCAAAGTATTCGGAAAGAACGTCAAGACCCTTCTGAAGACGGCCAACTAAATATCTGGTTATTTTACCCTTATAAATAACGGCAGTGTCATCAGCAAAAAGTGACAACACACCATTACCAGGAATAGTAGGCAAATCAGATGTAAAAATATTGTACAGAAGTGGGCCAAGAATACTTCCTTGGGGAACCCCAGCATCAATGTTGAATAATCCAGAAGCAATCCCATTCAGAAAAACCCTGAACGATCTCTCCGAAAGATAGTGCTGGATAATTTTGATAAGATACATTGGAAAACCGTACAAATACAGTTTATGTATCAAACCATCATGCCAAACATTGTCAAAAGCCTTCTCAACATCCAACAAAGCCATAGCAGTTGATTTAGACTCAAGCTTGTTCTGCTTGATGATTTTGGTTACTCTCGTAAGCTGATGAGCAGTATTATGTCCCTTACGGAAGCCAAACTGCTCATTCAAAATTATATTATTATCGTTGGTAAAATCCAAAAGCCTTGAATAGATGACCTTCTCAAAGAGTTTGGACAGACTACTCAAAAGACTAATGGGACGATAACTTGTTGGCGATGTTGGATCTTTTTGAGGCTTCAAAATTGGTATGACTTTGCCCAGTTTCCAATTGGTGGGGAAGTAACCAAGTTGCAAACATTTATTGAAAATATTGGCTAGATGTTGAAAGAACTGATCACTCTGTTTTTTCAACACTAGATTAAAAATGTTATCAAAGCCAGGAGCTTTCATATTTTTCATTTGTTTTACTGCAACTTTGACTTCCTCACCAGAAACATGGGAATCTGCAGGAAATTCAAAGGTAGAGTTATTAATTGTTGAAATACTATTGGCAACTGATGTTTCTTTACGGCTGGTCATGGAAGCGCCAAGATTATGAGAACTAACAAAATGAAGCCCAAGTGCATTTGCCTTTTCCTCGGATGTAATCAAGGGAGAATCCTCAACAATAAGAGGAGGAATAGGCTTTGGTTTGTTTTTAAGAACTTTAGAAAGTTTCCAAAATGGTTTTGAATAATTCCCAAGCTGGCTTACATGTTTTGAAAATTCTTGATTTCTGATATTGTCAAGTCGGTCTTGTATGATTTTGTTCAAATTGTTCACTGAAATCTTTTTGTCATAGTCCCCAGTCCGTTGATATTGTCTCCTATAAACATTCCTAAGTCTTATCAAGTGTTTAGTATCTACGTCAATATCAGTTACCTTAAAATTAACAGGAACCTCCCGAACGTTGGCAGCCTCTGCTTGGTTGATAGCCTGCTGGATCACCTCCAGCGAACAATCAATATCGGCAGAAGTTTCCGGGTGTTGATCATAGTCGATGTTGCTGTCGACCACTTGCTGAAACTGCTGCCAGTCAACGTTGTGGTAATCTTTCCGGGTTGGTTGCCGCTGCGGAGTAACGGAAGCTCCAACCTCCACAACCACCGGATAGTGATCAGAACTCAGCTCTTCAAACACCTCAGGATGAGCCACGTTCTCAGCCATATTGGTAATGAAGAAGTCGATGATTGAGTGATTCCCAGACCGAGCCACCCTCGTTGGATGATCTGGACTCACAACGTTGTAGTATCCGTTTTGCAGATCGTTGTGCAGAATCACTCCGTTCCGATTCCTCCTGCTGTTGCCCCAAACTTCATGCTTCGCGTTGAGGTCACCAGCGATGATGTACTTTGCGCTCCGCCGTGTCAGCTTCTGGATATCGCTCTTCAGTTTTGCTGCTGAACCATCTCTGGAATTCACCTGACGTGGGCAGTATGCAGCAATGAAGAGTACTGGGCCAACCGAAGTGGGAATTTCCACCCCAACGGCCTCGATGATGTCCAGCTTGAAGTGTGGCAGCCGGCGTGGCTTGAGATCACGATGAACAGCGACAAGCACACCTCCTCCTCCAGAGGTGGTCCTGTCGAGCTGCGTCGCGATCTTGTAGTTTTGCAGATAAACTTTTTCACCGGGCTTCAGATGAGTTTCCGTGATGGCAGCTACGTCGATCTCCTTCTCGCGAAGAAAATCCACCAGCTCTAAGTTCTTCCTCCTAATGGAGCAAGCGTTCCAATTCAGCATCTTGAGGGACCTACGATCCATACTGGATGACGAACGAGGTCAGCACTTCAATCTGCTGGGTCTTGGTTTTGCATCCACGCAGTGCAGCGGACATCTGTTTGAAAATATTGAGGAGTTCGGTTGAGGTGTAAAGATCATTACCATTTTCCTCAACTGCTGGTTCTTGGGTTGGTCTTGGCTCCTGGCTGAAGCCCGGTGGTGACGGTCTCGGCTCCTGGCTGGAACCCGGCCGCGGTTGATTCATCTCAGCTCTCTTCCTGGGATCCAACGGCAACGGTGCCAAGTTCGGGACCTGGCGTCGCGGTTGAAGAGGTGGAAAGTTTTGCTCCACCATGGCTGGAGGAGTTCTACGACGCTGAGGCTGATTCTTCGTCGATGCTTGCTGCCGAATTTTCACGAACTCAGCTCTCTTGGGGCACTTTCGGTCGGTTGACGAGTGCTCACCGTTGCAGTTGAGGCACTTCACCAGCGAATCTTGGATGCACTGGGATGTGATGTGCGCATCGGTACCACATTTGGCGCAACGACGCTTTAGGTGGCAGTTCTTACCTCCGTGCCCGAAACCCAGGCAGTTGAAGTCACGGTGCACTGGTCGGTATCGCTCCCACGACACGATAATGTTGAAAACCGCTCGGATTGCCTTCAGCTCAGGAAGCGTCGTCGATCCCTTAGCCAAATGCAGCAGGTAGAGCTGGTCACGGTACTTGATGTCTTTGTTGCGTCGGCTCATTTTGTACACGGCCAACACATCCAGTTTCAAAACTTTTAGCTCGGCAGCTAATTCCTCCACTGGCATGTCGTACAGACCTCTGACGACGATTTTGAACGGCTTATCCATGACGACATCATGGGTAAAGTACTCCGCCTCGTTTTCGGTCAAGTAATCCTTGACCAGTTGATAGTGCTGCCTGGATTGCACCAGCACCTTAAATCCGTCCTGACACAGACGAATGTTGCCTTGGACTTTCCCAGACTTGATGAGTTCAACCAGCCCCGCTCGAAAGTCGATCGTTGCTGCTGATTGCTGTACATAAAAAGGAGGCAGTTTCTCCTTTCGCTGTTTCACTTCATTCTCCTTTGCTTCCGCTACCTGGTCCTCGTCAGGCAGTCCAGCGAACTTGTTGTTCTTCAATAGCTGCTCCTCGTGCGATGAAGAGTTCTCCTCCTCCTCATCCATCGGTACAGTACCGTCGCTCTTTTTCGTCTTTTTGCTGTTCGATGTCACTTCCAAAAGCACCTTCCTCTTGGAAATCCCCGGTTTTTGGCCATCAGTTGAGGCCTCAACCTTACTTTTGGAAATTCCCACTTTTTTGCCTGCTTGAGCCGCAGGTAGGGCAATATTGCCGGCGTTTTGCGCCGGGACGCGACGAGTCATGTTGAATCAGACAACCTTCTCCAACGAATGCTCGGATAACAATGATTTTCATTTTCTTTGTATTTTCTATTTGGCTCAAATTTTGTGGGGACCTTTCCTATAATTAGGGTTAGTGAAATTTCACGATTTCGCAGACAGCGTGAAATTCGCGAAATTTGTTTTTTTCTGTGAAATCCCGTGAAATTTAATATTTGTGTGAAAATGTAACGATTTTTCTCAAAATAATTTATCAAACTCGAATAGGAATGAAAATAATCTTATGAAATTTATCTCATGAAATTTATGAGTTCAATTTATTCAATTCTCAATTTTTTTTTTAAATAACAATTTAATAAATATTTTATTCATAAAGACAATTGAAATCAATTTTATTAGTTTTCAATTGAAAAGCTTGTGTTCAGATTTTTGGGTTGTTAAAGAAACTTGCTTAATTTAGTAATATTTTTATTTGCTGTAATAAAAAAATTTACTGCTATTTTATTTGAAAGGTTGGTTTCAAAAGAAATTTAAAGAATGAAGTTTGATACGTCAGATGATAGGGTTCATTACATATTCCGATAGTGTCCCCAAGTGGCCACCGGTAACCGGTTCCGGAGTGACCTAGTTGGGTCAGGGGACATCGGCATGATCTCAGATGGTCATAACTTTCAATTTCATGAAGTTTGATATGCAACATGACGGGTTTCTAGCGTGACAATTATTTGAACCGTTTAAGTGGTACCCTGGAACCGGTTCCGGATTGGTCCGGTGTTGGTCAGACACGGATGACGAAACAGAGAGAAACGCAAAAAGTAACTTTTTCAAAAAAAAATTTCGTAAAATCGCGATAACTCGTGATGTTTATAAGCAAACCCCTTATGATATATAACAAACTTTTTGTAATTGTCTGCTCTACATTTCTGTAGAACATTGTTACACTCTAAAAAATAACCCTGCAAAGTTAGAAAAAACACGAAGTTTTAAAATGAAAAAATTGTGTTCTAAATGAAAAAATGACCCTTCTTCGAAAATAACATTAAATTTCCCATAAAATGACATGTTCCAAAAAAATTTCAGTCGAGTAACGGAAAATTACAGAGTTTTTAAAACTTTTGAAGTGTTTTTTCGATGAAAAATACGTTTTTTCGGAATTCTGAGTACGCCATCAAATCGGGCGTCTAATTTTACATAAAAGTCCCTTTGACACCAAATAATTGAAAAACACCTATTTTTTCGCATGTTCAAAAATGGAAGGGGTCGTACCGCCCCTCCGTCACGAGATATCAAAAAATGGACCTCGGATTCGTGATCAGGGACAAAAGTTACCCCTAAGGACAAAGTTTCACACAAATCGAAGAGGGGTTGGGGCAACTTTTCCCGATTTCGTGTGAAAATTGAAAATTTCCCACGGTGTTTTTGCGGTTTTAAATTTACTTTTTTTTCACTTAAAACCAATTTTCCAAATTCCCTGTGTATTAATTATTGATTTTTTGCCATGTTTTAGGAGACAAAAAACGCTACTTTTGAGCCATAGAAAACTATGAACTTTATAAACTTTTGAAAAAAAAATGTTTTTTAGAAAAAATAGAAATCGTAGAAAACATTTTTTATTTGATCAAAACAACTTTGCAATCAAAAAGTACTTTAATGATTTTTTGATGAAGTTCACTGTTTAACAAACCTTCTAGTAAAACAGATTATTTTAGGAATTCAAATAAGTGTTTCAGAACACTTACTTATATTTGTTTTCACTATAAGACATTATATAAAATGAAACTATCATAAAAAAGAGGCTTTCGGGACCGTTCTAGAAACAGCAATTTATTTTTAATTTTATTTGACCACTCTCCCCTAAATAAAACCAAAGGACAATGTCAGCAACGCCTCGTCGTAAGTCGCCATCACCGGTGAAAGGCCATAAAACAGACCCAGAAATTGGTCCGACAGTGAACGACATTCCAGCTCTTCCTCTCTGTTGAACCGGATTGCCTGTGGGAGGGAAGTAAGCATCCGTTTGCGGTCATCCGTCTTCCATTCGCAAGTATAGGCAGAACTCTGAACAGTATTCCTACTGTAGACTTTAATGAAACGGTAGTTTGCGAAGGGTCCGTGGGCACTTCCGGTCCGGGTCTTTGGGCGCCTGTTTGAACTGTTTGAAGTTTTGTTTGCTGAAGTTCGTTAGCTAATGGGAACCTTTTGGTTGGATTAGCTGATTTAAGTACAGAGAATGCAATCCAATTTGAAGAGATCTTGAGTACATTAGACTACCATCATATGATTTGCTCAGCAAATTCGATGAAATCGAGCCAACGATTAAGATTTGCAGCTCCACAAGGTCAACATTGCAACTAATTTAAAATTTGAACGAACCATTGAGTAGCACCAAGCAGGAAAGTCAATACCAAGTACCAGGGATAGTAAAGCATCGTGAAATAAACTGCAAATTTTCAAACGTAGTCGTTGATGGTTACCAGCCCCGACCACAAAGCCCAGAGTCTAAGGGCACATGCACATTATAAACTTCCACAGAGCTAACAAATGCGAACGTTATCTCCCCCCGAGACTTGAGCTTTTGCCTTTCCGAACAGGCCACAAACACACCATCGAAATTTGCTGATAGTACAAAACTGCCATTGCTGCTAGAGCGTTGTATGCTCGTATGAGTGCTGGAGAAGCAAGAAAGTTTGACCCACAAGCACATGCAGGGCAAATGGGGTGAAATGGTTGTTTCGGTTTTCAGTCTTCAGTCTTAAGTTTCCAATGCTCAGTTTAACCTTCTTCTTGAATAACCAAAATGGCTAGAAATGCCGAGTTCTAGCCTCCGGGCCAAACTCAGGGTCGATCTTCACACGCACTCTGGTCAGCAGCAATGTCGGAATGCTTGCCCCGGCCATCGTACCATCATCGGGTCTTCGAACACGCCGCAAAAGGCGTTCACTCGTCCAATTTGAGGGGTTTGCTTTTTCGGGACCGGGTTCTACAAATGCAATCAACATTTTAATAGCTCCGTATTCGGTTTTTGGGGTTATGGTTCGGCTCCGTTCTGAAATGACCTTTCTAGCAGCAGAAGCAGCAGCAGCTGGGAGCCTGAGCTGTAGAGATGCATGAAATTATGCCAGGCAACCGCAAACTCCCTGTGGAGCACCAGTAATACCGCTTAACATTGTATCACATCAAAGAACCATCGAGAATTGATGATAAGCAGTACGGTTTGGTGCTTTTGCAATGCAAACGACAATAAAAGCTTGGATGGGTTCATAGAAATTGAGGTTTCGTGGAATGAAGGTAGTATAAACATCAGCTTATCTTTTGTATTTAATTAAGTTTTAAAACCAATCCTTAGATCTAAAATTTGACATAGATTTTTGGCAAGCAAAACTATTGAAAATATGTGTTGCTAAAAACGGGTTGGCACATAACTTAAAAGAAACAGCCAACAATAAAAAAAAATAATAAAAGGAAAATATTTAATAAAAAAATATTAATGCAGATTTAGAAACAAAAATAACCACCAAAAGATTCATAGATTATTACAATGGCTAGTAAGTTTTACGTGATTTCGTTGAAGTTTTGAAAGCCGTGAAATATAATCTGAACCGTGCTATTGGTCAGTACCGCGAAATTTGAAATATTAAATAAATAAAATAAGCAATTCGGTATCACTACAAAAGACATTAATTTCCAAGAATTTCTAAAGTTAATTGCATGTTTTTTTTCTGGTAGCAGATTTAATATAAAATTTACTTCGAAATTGGTATGATTTTTAATATAATATTGTCCGGAATGCAGATTCAGCAAAATTAATTATTATTATTTTAAAATCTTTTTGAAATGTCACCAAATAAGGGTGATAAAGTTTAGTAAGACGTCAATTACATTTAATAAAGCTTCAAATGTGTCGGCTTTACAAGCCATTTTATTTTTTTAAATTAAATTCATGTTTAATTGATGTGATTTGGAGAACAAATTTTCAATTAGAAATATTTTGAAATCCTTTGCTGTTCTATGCCTGATTAAATTATCAAAAAATAATCAAAAACTGCACTTCTTAGAATAAAAATACCAAAACAGCTATTCAATTTAACTACAATATTGGTACCTACTCTAGAATGTGCTGCATGTGTAATTTGTTGGTTCAGGATAGTATTCTGAAACTATTTTTTTAAATCTTAACGTTCAGTAAATTCAGCAGAAGAAAATTCTGTAAATAAATGTACCGTAAATCGGGGTGACATTGATAGGATTTCAACTTATTTTTAAAATATTATCCAACTGGTCAGACTTTTCTCATGATTCAAATAACTTTAATAGTCACTGTGTTTCGAACAAATTTCAGCCTTAAAGTGAGCAAATTCAATTATTTATGTCAAATTGACCATTGGTAAGGGTTCGTTTAATATTTCATTTGAAAATTCAATGTTTGTTTAACTAAGTTCACAAACTTTTTTTTATAAAATTAATATAAATTTGAGGTTAGATAAACAAAAAGTTTCAAGTCAAATTGACCATTGGTAAGGGTTACAATTTTTATTAAAAAATATCCTGTTTTGTTACCACCAAAACCAATTTTGTAGCACGATTTTCCAAATTTTCCAAATTAAGGGCCAATATGCACCTTCCAAGAAAAGGGGTAGAGACATGACTTTACAAACAGCAGAACAAAAGAATGGGACGTTTTCTTGGGGCTTTCTGGGTTGCTTTTGCTCCCCGCTGCTGCCCATTTCAAATTTTCCTTGACCTGTTCCGTACCAAGTGCGTAGACCGCTTAGCTAAAAAAAATGTTTTACTGAAAATTATTAATTTGAAAATATTTTTGATTTCTGCTCCGATAACACTTGAAACTTGTATTCTATAAACTGATTTAAGTTGTTCTTAGCATACAATTGCTCAAATAATCCGATAATGAAATCCGTTTGACGACTCGGATTCGTTTTCAATCAGAAAAACACCTTTGACTCTTTGAGAGTATTCAAAATCAAAGTCAACTATTTTTTGAAACATTTCAAATTTTATTGACGTCATCTTCTTGAGATTCTATGAACACTTCTGTACCTAGCTCAGTATGATTCCATACCATTCCGTTTGTTTTTAGTTAGTATTTTTCCAGTTTGCATACAAATTAATGTTGAACCAATCAATTTTTTAGATAACCGAGAAATTTAGATGTTTTTGATTGGTTATTGGCATATTTTAAATGTTTTAAATACATGTATTAATCTACATAAAACTTTGTGGGGTGTTTTTATGCTATTGCCCAATAGACTTTTTGAAACGGAAAAACCCCTTCAAAATTTGTTAAACATTCATCTTCATTTCCTGGGGATCCTCTCATTGGATCATCAAATCAAAACTGATGCGTCTATAGAGAGCACGTGGGTCGCATGCATCAAATTTAGTGCCCACTTCAGATGAGCATAACTACAACACGGTGTCGGTGTCGGGCCCGATAATTTGACCTCGGAATTGCCGGCCCAAATTTGTAATTTTGTTGGTATCATCCATGCAAGCACACATGCAATAAACCGACTTCCCCCCTCAAAACCAATTAGCGGTTAACGTGATGAAGTCACAAAAATTCATTGCCTTACCGTACTTTGGGTAAAGGGGAAGTCGGCGTATTTTGAGTGAGTTTGGACTTATGATTATCAAATTTTATGCCAAATAATCAAATTTAATACTTTTTCAATCCCATAAAAAAATAGTTTCTTGTTAGTTAACAGACACCACCTGCACCCTAAGCCTAACCCTCCAGCAAACCGCTCCGGCCTACGATGAGTGGTCCTTGTCGATGGCCAGCAAACCGGAAAACCCGGCCCGGCTGGGAGATTTCGGGGGCGGCACCGGCAATCGTAAAACTATTAGTGCCAGCCGGTAGTAGTTGTGAACATTTTTAAAACTCGTAAATCTATTAGCACCCATTTGCACGGAAAATGTTGCGCGCGGTAATTTATTCCAGCACCAAAAACGAGCCCTCATTGTGGTGGCTGGTCAGTTGGATTGGCCAGGCAGAAGTCCACCCCCACACGGCCAACGGCGGGTCTGGATCGGAACTTGAGGATAGGTGGGGTTTACCGTTAGCAATATTATGTTTATTAATTTGAGGTTTACAGTACTTGAACTTTTCGAAATAAATAAATTACTCAGTCATTTCAACAAGACTATTTAGAAGTACTGAACATAAACTTCATATTATTTAAATAATTAAAAAAACTTATAAATGGTCAGATAATTTTTAAGACGTTAAAAAATGGGGTTTGTATCCACTGAGCTAGTATTTTAATATATCCAATACACCACATTTCGACACAATTAAAGCCACCCAACTCAACGGTACACGTGGCCCGTTAAAATTCAACTGCAGGTGCTCCACGTGCAGTGGATTAGAGCTGGTGTGTTGCATCGAAGCCCTGCTCTGCGTGTGTGTTATTTAATTTAAAAAAAAAACGGATCTGCTGGTACCGATCTGCATGGTAGCAATGGTGGCGGAGGCTTTCGAACGGTGTCGAAATTGCCGTTTGGATTAGTTGTACGCTACCTGGCGCGGTGGGGGGTGTGCTCTTATTGCACAGTTGCATGTAATGGTCTAGCTTTATTTCACACTTGGTGGTTTGGACATGTGGGAGATAAAAAGGGTTGTAGTGAAGCAATATTCAATTTGATTATGTGTTAAAGTTATTATAAGCTTTAAATTTCACATCAAAATTTTTAGCCAAATGTTTTGATCGTCACCAAAAATATATTCAAAAAAATAAAATTAAGATTTTGGAGGCAGTCCAAAATATATTTCCTGAAAAAAATGACGCCGATATTTTTCAATGTTTATGTCACCCCTCTTCAATGTTCAAAATTGCTAACAACGAGTTGAGACACACATTTTTATGCATTTTCGATTTTTTTCAGTGTTCTAGTGCTTGAATGTTATTTGCCAGCAAGTTATGTGAGAGAATCCAAGAAAAGTCCAGCGCGGCCACTTGGCTTGCACTACCACAGTTTACCGTAAATTTGTATTTGGCATGGTGGAAATCGCTGTCAAATGTGTCTTTGATGTTGTGTTATCAACAAAATTGCAAAATATTTTTGATAACATTGATTTTAAGCAGTTTAATAAATGATCAAAACAATCGCAGACTATTCCATTGAGCGACATAGCGCAATCAGCCTCTCTGAGCCATTCGCTGTACTACCTGATTGGAGTGAGGGAGAGAGAGCAAAGAGAGAGTATTCAGTAGCGATTGGTGTGGAAGTGACAAACGGTAGGAAAAAGGTCAAAGCAGTGTTTCGTCACATTTGATTTGTGATCGCGAGTGAATGAGTCTTTTTGGAGCAATCGGGACCCTTGACTTGAATGCTGAATTATTTTTTGTTGCATGATATTCAATTCAGTTCAGTTTATTTTTCAGGTTTAGCTTAGAACATGAAGTTGGTTTAAGATCTAAATAGAGTTTTGGGGGATCCTTGCAGCTATGTATAATAGTCATGCATCTTTAGATGCCATTAATTTTATGTTACAAAGTAAACTTTCAACTGGAAAACACATCAAACAAAAAACCTGTTTCTCTTGCTGATTGTTGCATGATATTTTTTAGTAATTTTTTTCTAAAATTAATTTTATTTTTTATGATTATTTTTTATTGTTTTACCAAAGTAGGGCCTCGGCGACGAGCTGATAATGCAACCAAATAACAATGGCAATATGGCATCGGTTTTTTTCGAGAGTTCTCATTTTGCTGAAAAATATAAAAAAAATACCTTTTTTAATAATTCTAATTATGGCGTCATATTCATAGATGCGTTAGATTTTGTTAGAATCATTATGTAGAAAAAAAAAATCATTGAAATTTTCATTAATTTTTCAACATCACCACGTTTTCAGCAAGATGGCAGGAAACCGATTATGCGTTCCAGACTGTTAACATTCCAAAGCGTCACTGCTAATATTCGGTTCGCAGCTTTGGTCCTTGTTACAAGTTACGCGCCAGGACTTTGGGCCAAAGTGAAAAGACATGAACATTGAAAATATATGTGCATCTGTCTTTACTTTTATTAAGCTGGAATAGAAGATAATTCCTCAAAATATGAAAAAGAAGTATATTTCTGGACTTTTTTATTAGGTCCTATAAACATATAAGACACAATATCTTATAGGGGTCTTTCCACCTGAAGCGGAACCGCATTTGAAAATTACCATCTCCGATTCTGCTCAAATTTGGCAGAGCTGTTGAGACTATCAAAACTCAATCTCAATCAAATCAAATGCAAAAATTCCGAATTTCATCCAAATCGGACCACTCCCTCCATTTTTGATATTGATTATCTCAAAATCGTATAAAACTGTAAATATAATTCATCTTACAGAACACCAGGTAGCAGTTATTGATCAGCGCGCCCGTGTGCTTCTAGCAGATGCGACGAATAAAGCTAATTTAGGTAATCTCAAATACTCAAAACTTTAAAATTCGATATCTCTGGAACGAAACATATTCCTTTCTGTCGATAAGTGATTCTTATGTAAAATTGGCCGGGGAATGCGATGTTGAGGTCAAATTTAAAAAATAAATAGGGCTGTTTTGAGGTACGGCCATTTAAAGTTTTCAATTGCGTAATACAGGTAGAACAAATATTTTAATCTAAATTTTGATCACGGCAATGGATTCTACGTCCAATTTCCTTCAAAATTGAGTCTAAGACCGACCCTCTAAGATTTGTGGTTCCTGAGTTATCGTCGTTTGAAGATAGCGGTTTCGCTCAAAAATCGCCGAAAAGTCGATTTTTTGGGAGGGTACAAAAATGGAGGGGGTTGTCCGATTTGGATGAAATTCGGGATTTTTGCATGTTTTGATAGTCTCAACAGCTCTGCCAAATTTGAGCAGAATCGGAGATGGTAATTTTCAAATTTGCATTTTTTCTTGCACACTTCAGGTGGAATGAACCTTAGGACCTTTTCAATAAAAAAAAACTCTAGATTTATGTTTTATTTTTGTTCAATAAAATATATTATACCAGGATGCATTCAAAGGACCTGAGGCTATCTTAAAATCCATTTGTTGATTTTCTTATTACACATTTTTTCCAAGCACATTGATTGATTTGAAAGCGTAAAATTTCAAAATGCTAATAAAAAAGAAAAAAGGTCGATTTAGTTTTTAAGCAGAGAAAATCGATAACTCGTTACTCAATTACTTTATTCTTTTTTGATTTATTTATTTATCTTTATTTTTATCTTTAAGTTTTCGAAAATTGTTAAACTAACTAACTTTTTTTCAAAATAATTTAATTAACAAAAGGTCGTTATGATGATACGAGAAGACAGCACCATATTGACGCCATAGCTCGAGTTTTTGAATGCAGATTTAAAAAAATACAGTAACTTACGAAGTTTGGATTTTGCAGACGATAAATAGGTCGATAGCAAGCAGAGCTTGCGAAATTTCGACTTTAATGGTGATAGCTGACAGAACACTCCAATCGTCTTCACCACGACAACCTGATTTTTACATTCTACTTTCGTTCGTTTCACATACAAAGGAATGAGTGCTACGCAAAGTCAATCACACAATCATCGACTTCCCTCCAGGAAAAAATCGCTTAGAGAGCGATCGTTTGACAATCAACCGAGATTCCGATCATCTCTCCAATGATAGCTATCATATGACTCCTGTCACCACGCAGCACACATTAGGAAGAGAGAGACAAAAACGAGAGAAAGAGAAAGAGCACGTTGTCTCGTTCGGGCGGCTGCTTGAGTGGTGCTCATTTTTCGTTCGTTTCGTCTTCGTGTTTACATTCACTGACCGTCGCCAAGCAATGACGATCATGATAGGCGTTGTGTGTCAGCGATCAAATATCGTTTTGGGAAATGATCGCTGACAGAAAGTTCTATCGAATATCGAGCAGTCCCATTCAGTGCTATATCCCTTTTCAAGCATTGACAACTCCACATTAATTTTTTTGCTACGAGCCGCGATAAGAAGATCCTTAGAAATGAAAAATGAAGTTTAATCGGCTTCACCAGTTTGTGATTTAGGAATGATGTTGGCTTCAAGATGCTGTCATGATGAGTGTAGAAAAGTCTAACTTTTAACTGTTCTGAAATGTTGACCTTTTCAGAACTCAAAGGGGGATTTTGATTCTGCAGAAGGACAAATGAAAAGAAATTAGTTTCACAACGGAATGACATTACAAAAAATTTCGCACAATAAAAAAAAAATTAATTACTCGAATCAACGACAGAATAGCTAAAAAGTCACTTTTGCATTTCATACATATATTTTTAACAAAATATAAATTAGCAAGCAGAAATGATCCCTGTTATTCAGCCTCGGTTCAGAGTCGTCGATCGATGGCTGCCAGGTTGGAATATTTTTACATACGTAATACCGAACGCAAAGAGCGCTAGAGCCAGTGTGTGTCCCTAGTACAATTCCCAAAAGCCACCCAGCCGTGGGGAATTGGCTACACTCTACCGAGTTTTGGGGGGGCTGAAGTGGTCAGAGTGGTCGTTACGTTACCAGGGATATCGGGGATATATCTGCTAACCGGGCTGTATCACCTGTCGGTTTCCTGGTAGTGACCAATAGTACCAGTCAGTGCTGGCTTCTTTTTCCTATTGCCTCTAATGGGATATATGCTGGGTATTTCGTTGCGAACGTGCATAAATTGTCGCACGTTTCAACCTTGTGCGCATTCACACGTGTGTAATGGTGACAGTACAAAGCCAGCGCCAGCGCGTGGTTGCCACCGACAACTCGGTGCGAAAATTGTAGTTAAATTATTTATTCGAGGGGAAGTTTTTTTTTCGAATCACGGATGGATCGAAAAAAATGCAAATTTTCACTACTTTTTTACTAAGTCACTCAGTGCTCAATGCCGTATGGGTTGGGCACAAATGTTGAATTCAAATTGATTTTTCAATAAATTACTGTAATCGATTTCCAGCTGCACTTTTGGACGTGAATAAACGGTCGAGTTACTACGCTGGCAACGCCGTAATTATTAAATTCTATGATTAGCAAACTGCATTTTGAAAAACTCCAAACATTTGAAGGGGGTGCAATTATCTGCCAGCAATCAGTGCATTGAGTGAGTGCAATTGCTATGCTATCGCTGTTAATTGAGGGATAAACATTTAGCCCAACCGCTGTGCAATCTAATG
Organism: Culex pipiens pallens; assembly: GCF_016801865.2. Classification (NCBI taxonomy): domain Eukaryota; kingdom Metazoa; phylum Arthropoda; class Insecta; order Diptera; family Culicidae; genus Culex; species Culex pipiens. Next base: position 153,214,621 of record NC_068939.1, on the reverse strand, counting down.
AACAAATTGCATGTTTGAACTTGGAATGCTGCACTATGATAACGATAAAGGCTTTAGAAACGCGGTTTGTTTGAACATTGTATGGGGCATTAGTTGGAATGGTGTGCTTGCAGACCACTCGAACTACAAACTAGTGTTGGAAATTATCCAACTGTGATAATGGTTCGGATAACAAAGTCAAGTGGCTTCACGGAAATTGTTTACGGAAGATTTTATTTAAACTACAAATTTGATTCTACAACTTCAGTCCGCGCCTAACTAACCGAACCCGATGAGGCCCAACCAGTTTCAGCGTTATTTCAAACTTGAACCGCATCTCCGATTGCTTCATGTCGGTTCGAACCTCGAAATTCTGCAAAATGCGCGTCAGCATGATCTTCGAAGTGTGCATGGCGTGCCGTGATCCAATGCAGTTGCGCAGACCTCCACTGAACGGTAGGTACGCGTACGGATGTCGCTGCTGGACGGCTTCCGGCGTGAACCGATCCGGATCGAATCGTTCCGGGTCGGGTCCCCAGAAGTCGGGTCGTCGATGCAGGGTGTAGAAGTTGGCGACCAAGATTTGATCCTTTGGGATGCGAACTCCGTCCAAGGTTATCTCGCAAGAGGTTTGCCGAGCTTCAACTGGCGCTGAGGGGCACAGACGGAGGGACTCCTTGATGACCTGTTCGGTGTAGCGCAGCTGACCTAGGGTGTCCTGGTTGAGCTCGATAGCTTCCGAGAAGAAGACCTCGTTTAGCTCGGTCACGACTTTTTCTTGGATGTCCGGATACATCGCTAGGAAGAGCAACGTGTTCGCTACGGTAAGGGCCGTGGTGTCACTTGCCTAAGAGATACCGGAGATTTAAAAAGAATGATGATATGATTGAACGATGCACTTACCGCCGATATAATCGTTTCAAGGTGGTAGTAAACCTCCTGGTCTGTGAACCCCGTTCCATCGTCCTTTCTGATCATCAGAATTTGATCGAGGAAGTTCAACGAACGTCTATGGAACTCATCATCTTTAACGGTCACGTTTTGTTCCTTATCGAGCTCCTCCCTTCTACTGTCGATTATCTGTTTCGTAAATCTCTTGCACACTTCACGGGCCTTCTGTTCCACCTTGTACGTGCCTGTCAGTCTGTACAGTGCGTTCACCATGTAGTTTGCATTCATAATACGTCTGCCAACCATTTCCATTACGCTGAAAACAAACGTATCTTGAAACGCCAGTCTTTAATCCACAGCCAAAACCACCTTACACTTTAATACACTCCATGTACTCGGGCTGTCCGCGCAGCTCATCGGCGTTCCGACCCATCGTGGTGCAGAAGACGATCTCCAGCGAACAGACTCCAATGTACTCGAGCAGATCGACGTCGGTTCGACGGTCCGCCAGCGTTGCCATTTTGGACACCATCCTCTGCGTCCGCGAGTCCATGATCGGAATGAAGTTGTTCAGCATGCGCGTGTTGAACGTTGGGTTCAGAATTCGTCGCAGGTAGCGCCACTTCTCACCAGCTAAAGTTTCGGTGATCATTAGCCAACTGCGCCCATCGATCTCACCAGCCATACTTACACCGCTCGGTGATCAGTCCCGATCCCAGCCCGTAAAAGTCGTAGAAAAACGGCTTGTCGTACAGGTCGTGCCGCGTCAGAATGTCCTGCATCAGGTCGGGATGGTTGATCACGATCACCGGCATCGGACCTGCCATTATTTTGCCCAGCCGATCGACGCGGGAGGCAAACTGCTTGTACAGCCAGAACGCCTTCCGGGTGTTTTTGCCCCAGAAGATTGGGATGTGGCCAACTAGTGGGTAGACCGGTCGGATGGTGGGAATCTTGCGCGCATATCTACTCTGGAACGCGATTTTGAGATATTGAAACAGAAACCAAAGTCCCACGGTGGACAGGAAAACCAAAATCATTTTGAACTGCCTAATTCGGACAACTGAACGAAACGTAAGACCAACGCGAACTAGGGCTCGTGTAGGGTTTAGGCTTGGCAAGAAATGCTCAGTTTACATTCTGGGGCACGTTCACCCAGGGAATTTGGGCGTCCTTTCTAGATAGCGGTAAACGAACAACGCAAGCTTACAAGTTTAGGGTTACAAACAGCATGACCAAAATGTTCAACAGCTTTGGGTTTTGTCAGCTAAGTTTTGCATTAGGTCGACGTGTGACATAATTACCAAGCCGCACAATTGCAAGTTAGGTGCTTCTTGTCGAGTCATGTTGCTAAGTTGAATTTGAATTTGTTTTAGTGGCTTACACGGAATCCTTACACACTTAGATTTCTTAACCGAAATCGGTAGTTGAACAATCGATAAAGTTTTGATCGGTTTAGACCATCTGTCAAACAATATAATGAATTTCATTACTGATTTTCAGTAAGATTTCAGCAAATTTCATAGTTTTCAGTTTACCGAACTATTCTACAATTTTAAGTTGACATTTTTTCGTAGCATGTTTAGTATGGAAGCTGTGCGAAACAAACCTTAAATCTATTTGAGATTTGTTGTGATTTCAGAGCATGACTACGAAGAACCAACTTCTTTTATCAGCCTTCACTCATTCCGTCGCGGTCCAGCTGCACTGATAACGCTCACAGCATCGTTCTAATGCTTACATCACCCCTCAATAGTCATAATGAAAGTGCTTCAAGCGGTTCTATTTGCGTTCGTTCTGTACGAATCCCCTACTTTCGCGTCGATTCCGAACGCACTGCTGAGGCTAAACTGTGAAACGGTAAACCGGGTTTGCTACCTGAAGAACATCTTCGCCTCCGAGGATGACCGCTACAAGGACGTGTACGGTGGGGAGTCCAGCGACAGTATCGAGTTCTTCGACTCGCACATCCACACGATGCCCAAGATTCCGTTTGTCAAGTCGGTCCAAGCGAAGGGCATTAACCTGGTGCGGATTGGCGAGAAGACGTTTGCCACGGTGAAGCACTTGGATGTGTCGTACAACCGGCTGAGGGACTTTTCGGCGAAGGCCTTCGAGTGGCCGGAGGAACTGCTGACGCTGACCTTGAGCGGTAATCCGTTGTTGAAAGAGCTGAGCGTTGTTCGGAAGCTTACCGGGTTGGTGGAGCTGCGGATGGCGGAAATGAAGCTTGATTTGGAGTTCGTGGACGCTGACATATTCGCCGGGATGAAGCAGCTGAAACAGTTGGTTTTGCGAGACAATAAAATCACCAAGATCCCAGTTGGAATCTTCAGCAAGCTCGAAAGTTTGGAGAAGCTAGACCTCAGCAAGAATCTCATCACGAGGATATTGTCAGGTTCGCTTGTGGTATACTTCCGGCCAATCGACCCAGAAGTCGAGAAACGGCATCAATTATCGATAGATTTATCGAGTAACAACATTTCAATAGTGGAAAACAACTCCTTCATGGTGGTTGACCAGGTAGATCTGAGCGACAACAAGCTGATCGGTATTGGGCCATCCGCGTTCTACAACAAATCGGAGCTTGGAACCTTGATTCTGTCCAAAAACGGCCAATTGAGAAACTTTGAATTTCTCAAGAATCTTCACACGTTGCACACCCTCATCATGACTCACATGAACTTCACCTTCGAAGGCCTTCCCTTGAACGTTTTTTCAAACCTGGATCTGCTGACTACCCTGGACTTGTCAAACAACGAAATCGCTATCCTCCCCCTCGGAATCTTCGCCGACCTCTCCTCGGTCAACTTCATAAACCTGCGCCACAATCAAATCTCCCACGTAGAATTCGGAACGTTCTCAATCCGCAAGTACGACCTGATCGACGAGATAGACCTGTCCTACAACGAAATCAGCGACGTCAACTATCTGGTGTTTGTTCCGCTCAAGTACCTGCGGACGTTGCTGCTGCATGGAAACCGGATCGCTTACGTCAACACGAGCCACCTGAAGCGGAACAAGAGTCTGCAAAACTTTGGCATCCAGCACAACCCGATTCGGTGCTCGGATTTGGTGGACCTGCTGGCCATCTTCAAGCTCGTGCTCGACGGGCGGGAGTTTGTGGCCCACGAGCCCAATGTGGACGGTATCAAGTGTAATCCGTGATTGGAAAATAAAGGAAATTTGAAAAGTTCTTGTTAAATTATTGTATATAATTCAGCTTATTTCAGTTCAAAGCTCGAGGAGGGCACTGAACAAATTTAAATGAATAATATTGTAAGATTACAGTTGGCAAGATTCTTTAAGAACTAAATACCCTGTAAAATTTATGCTCTCAAAAGAAAGAGCCAGATTTTCCATTTTGTTGCCTGGAGGATTCAATAAAATTCGAATAATGATAATAATCAAATTTTTGTAAACGTTTAAAATCGATATTTCAGGCTAAGATTTTTGGATACCATGTGGACAACTGAATCTTTCTTTAATAAAAAAAGTACAAGATGGTATGTCAGAGACATAACCGAAATTCATAGGACCACATATTTTAAATGGGATTAATGATGTTTTGGATTGTTAGTGAAATGGCTAATCAGTTTATGTTATTTTGTTTGATAGATTGGAGTGCAAAATTGGGATGGAATAATCGCAAAAAGATCTGTTTCGCTTGCGAACTATAACGTCATGATTAGAATTCGTGGTAGCTTCGAAACCCGGACACCTCATCTTGTTTTATCAATTATTTAGATATAAGTTCGCATTATGAATGTCAAAACTGTGTTATTTGATGAATTCTAACATCAACCTTCATTTAAAGTTTGTTTGAACGCTGTAGTTAATGCTAAAACAATTAAATAAAATAAAATTATAAGTTTACCAAAAATGTGAAACATTTCACTGAAATATTTCGTATGCGTCCGAAGCACCGGAAGGGCAAAGCAGAAATTTATGGTTCTGATTTCCTTAAATTCAAGAAAATTTGTATATAAAATATCGATTGTTTTGATGTTAACAGCTTATTTGAGGCCTAAAGAATGCCATTCACTAATACACAGCAAAAAATCCAATGGTAAAATCGCATGCAAAAGCATGCACATCACCTTAGTCAAAAAAGACTCTTAATATTACACGCTGCATGTACAATTTTTGTAAAAACAAAAAAATTGCAACCATCGGGACTCAAACCCAGCACCTACAGTAAGGACTGGCGCCTTAGCCCGCTCGGCCATCAGACCGATGAAATATGGAAAGGATAAACGTATATGTGAGCTTGACATTTCGGTTAAGTAGGTTTCACATACTGATGGGCTACATATTTCAGGGTGTAATATTACACAGAATTTCATAAAATAATGCAAAACTTATTTTACACCCAGGCCTTTTACACGCAGCTGGATTACTACATTATTTGCTGTGTATTTCAGTCCAAATTTGTGCGATTCAAAAACAAAATCGAGTGTCCGGAATTTGAAGCAAAATTGTCCGGATTTTGAATCAGCTTTATCAGTGTCCGGGATTCAAAGTACAACAAGTATTTTTAATTTTCAAATTCTGATGAAAAATTGTTACAAAAGACATATTTTGCATGAATTTTCTTTAAACTGAATGTTTATACTACATCCTGATGATATTTCTACATTTCCAACTTATTACATGAATTTTTGTCAGCTGTAACAAAAATGATATTCTACTGAGTGTCCGGATTTCGAATCATGACGTTATGCACCCGCGAAAGAGAGAGGACGCAAAACAAAATCGTTTCCGAACTTCTCGAAGCAAATCAATCTGTTGATGATTTTTTGTTGTGAATTTCCTTGTTAGCACCACTTACAATTATTTATTTCGTTTTGTTAATACACATTGCCCATCTACAAAAAGTGACAGGTTATTTTTCGACGTGCGACGTTACACCGCATGTATAGTAGTGAAATAGATGTTGCGCCGAATAATCAAGCTGATGATTTTTTTAGATTCCTATTACCGATCTTTCGTGCGCGAGAGAGGAGAGCCAAATTTCCGTCCGATTTTTCTCTTGACGAGCGTCATAAGATTTTCTTTTGATGATGATTCTGCCATCGCTGATTGTCATAAATGTTCCCCCGGGGGAATCCTCAATAAGGGCACCTGCCACTCCAGTTTGTGGCCACCACTGTCGTAATGGCCATTTTCATGGCCAGTAACGTCATGATTCGAATTCCCGGACGCTTCGAAACCCGGACACTTCATCTTGTTTTATCAATTATTTGAATATAAGTTCGCATTATGAATGTCAAAACTGTGTTATTTGATGAATTCCAACATCAACTTTTATTCAAAGTTTGTTTGAACGCTGTAGTTAATGCCAAAACAATTAAATACAATAAAATTATAAGTTTACCAAAAATGCGAAACATTTCACTTGAAATATTTCATAGGCGTCCGAAGCACCGGGAAGGCAAAGCCGAAATTTATGGTTTCGATTTTCTTAAATTCTAGCCAATTTTTATGTAAAATATCGATTGTTTTGATGTTAACAGCTTATTTGAGACCTAGAGAATGCCTTCACTAACATTTCAGTCCAAATTTGTGCGATTCATAAGTAAAATCGAGTGTCCGGAATTCGAAGCAAAAGTGTCCGGATTTCGAATCAGCTTTTATCAGTGTCCGGGATTCGAAGCACAACAAGTCATTTTAATTTTAAAATTCTGATGAAAAATTGTTAAAAAAGACATATTTTGCATGCATTTTCTTGAAACTGACTGTTTGTACTACATCCTGATGATATTTCTATATTTAAAACTTATTACATGATTTTTTGCCAGCTATAACAAAAATGATATGCTTCTAAGTGTCCGGATTTCGAATCATGACGTTATCAAAAACCGTGAATTTTGATACCCATATTGCCAAAACTCGTATGGTTCGGTAAATGTCCCCCCGGGGGAACCTTGCATGAAAGCACCGGCCACTCCAGGTTGTGGCCAATATCCTACTAATTTGGTTCCATCGTCATGAGGAAATAACTTCTTTCAAGTTGGTGCTCAAACTGTAAGTGTGTGTACGAGAAAAAAATGCAACTACATTGTGCAACATTCTCGCGTGATACAGTCAACTCTCTGGTTGTCAATATCCAAGGGACCGTCGAGGAAGAGAAGCATCAGTTTATAGAACGATGCAAAATGAAGACTCGATTGAAATTTGTTTTTCTTGCTAACCAGCTATGGGTGAGAATCATGGCAACGTCCAGCAAACAAAAACAAAGAAATGTCAAACACCCTTCTAAGCTTCGTTTCTCAAAGAAAAATGTCTATGCAAGCCATGAGAAAGTGAAATTATTGACAACCGGAATAGATGTTTAAAGCAAATAGAATCCAAGGGACCGTCGAGGAAGAGATCCTTCAAGCAAGAGAAAATATCGAGGATAAAGACAATCGAAGTATGCAGTTTGAAGGGACTGAAGAATTCATCGGTACATGGAGCAATATTGATATCGAGAAGATCGACAGCCAGAGAGTCGACTGTAGTTCGAAGGACTTGAAACTGATTAATGTGTTCGAGAAAGGCTGCGCTCAACCAATCGGCGGCCGCTATTTTCCTTTGTATTTTTTTGTAATTTGTATTTTTCATCTCAACTTTTAACTACTTAATCAAGGTTTTATCTCACTGATGTGGTAGTTATCTTATAGCTAAAGATTTCCCCTTAAGTTTGGTGGGTAAAACATAACGATTGATGGAATGGTCCCATGTCAAAAACACACTTTAAAAACAGCACTCGCTGTAAGATTTGATAAAAATAAACACTGAAACTTACCGTTACATTGAAAGGCTATCAACCAACCGCGTTAAAGCTGTTTGTAAACACTCTTTTCACCCTTCAGCACGCTTGAGCACGCTGACCTTGCAAAGATATCTTATTTGAAGGGTGATGATCGGTCAATTGGACCAAAACTGGGCCATAGAGTTTTGACAAATTTCCCCAGTACGGTTTAGTTTTCCGTGAGCTTTGATAAGGGTTGGGTGTGTCCGTGGAATAGCGGCAGTTGGTTTTTACTGGTTGTTAAAGGTCAGTTCTGTTGTTGGTTTATGGTCTCAAGTGTGTCTTCACTGCACGATGTTACATTAACGTTGGATCGAGGAAGATTTTTATTACTTAGAATTGTCAAACACAAATTTGAGAGCAATCGTACACCCACAGCAGCACTGCACCCATCCGTGAGTAAAGAGTGCACTGGCTGGTAGTGAAAAGGTAGTGTGAACGAACTGAACGAATAGAAACGAGGTGGTCGAGAGTATTTTTTGCAAATGTGCATTCTAAAAAATGTGTCAAAATCGAGAGTCCCATGATCTATGACTTATGAGCAGTTTTCTACGGAATCGGTTTTTTTTCTTTAATTTTAATTTTTGTTTTTTTTTTAATCTGGCTGAAACTTTTTTGGTGCCTTTTGTATGCGCAAAGAAGCCATTTTGCATCATTAGTTCGTTCATATAATTTTCCATACAAATTTGACAATTCAAAAATCTGTATCTTTTGAAGGAATTTTCTGATCGATTTGGTGTCTTCGGCAAAGTTGTAGGTATGGATATGGACTACACTGAAAAAAATGATACACGGTAAATTTTTTTTTGTGGTTTTTAATTTCACTTTTTGTCACTTAAACTTGATTTGCAAAAAAAAAAATACTATATTAATTTTCTGATATCTTTTATAAGACATCAAATGCCAACTTTTCAGAAATTTCCAGAATGGGCAAAACATCTTTGACGGAGTTATGATTTTTTGAATTAATACATTTTTTTTCAAAAATTCAAAATATTGGTCGCAAAAAATTTTCAATTTCATTTTTCGATGTAAAATTGAATTTGCAATCAAAAAGAACTTTAGTGAAATTTTGATAAAGTGCACCGTTTCCAAGTTATAGCCATTTTTAGGTAACTTTTTTCAAAATAGTCGCAGTTATTGATTTTTTAAAAATAGTGCTCATGTTTGCCCACCTTTGAAAAAAATATTTTTGGAAAGCTGAGAAAATTCTCTACATTTTGCTTTTTTGAACTTTGTTTATACGAGCCTTTGTTGCTGAGATATTGCCATGCAAGTGTTCATAAACAGGAAAATTTATGTTTTCTAAGTCTCACCCAAACAACCAACCATTTTCTGATGTCAATATCTCAGCAACTCATGGTCCGATTTACAATGTTAAAATATGAAACATTCGTGAAATTCTCCGAGAGCGAGTTGTGGCGCTATAACCACGGCAAAAAGTGTCCAGGGCATTCGTGGAAATACAATGTCCCAACCCAGAGGTTCCGGAGTACCAAACCTTCTTAGCATGGTGCTCCCAACGAATACAACCAAATCTCGGAGCGTATGGTGGTGTGTTCTCTTATGAAAGCCACTCAAAAGGATCGAACAAACACATTTTTTGTGTGTGCACTTGGGAGAAGTATTCTCACATTCTCCCAATGATCATTAGACTTCCAGTAAAATTTTAAACTTCTATTTCCTAGGCTCGGCCGTGTTGTGGGTGTAGGTGATATTCTCCTGTTGATACGTTACACAAAAGCTAGCAGAGCATACACAGAAAACTGTAGAGAAATCAATTGTAACAAAACTTGAACCGTCTAAATTGAGTTTTCTGCAAGCTGCCTTACAATGGTGTTCTTCATGCTGGTGTCCATCGTGGGTGTACTGCTCGTCCTGCAGTATCTGGTGCTGCTGTACAAGTTCAGATATTGCCGCTCGATCCCAACGGTACAGCCCAGCTACCCGATCGTGGGAAACATTCCGTCCTTTTGGGGCAAATCGTCCGAGCAAGCCCACTGGCTCATGGCCAAGAGCTTCCTAGGCGTGGATCGTATGGTTAAGATGATGCTCGGCCCCAAACCGATGCTGTTCCTTAACCATCCGGACTTGCTGCACAAGGTGCTGATGAACAATGATCTCCTCGACAAGCCCTTCTACTACGGCTTTATGCAACTGGGCGGTGGCCTGGTCTCGGAGCCGGGTAAGTCAGAGTGGGTTTCGTAGAGGGTTGACCAGTTTTTATTAAGAAAAACATGCTTTCAGATGGCAAACGATGGCTGATGGAGCGCAAGGTGCTCAATCCTACGTTCAACACTCGGATGTTGACCAGCTTCCTACCGATCATGGACGCACGGGCTAAAAAGATGGTGGCCAATCTAGGACCAATGGCCGACGGACATACGATAGTTGATGTGATTAGGTTTGTCGGTGAGTGTACGCTGGAGATTGTGTACAACACGACGATGGGGCGGACTGCTAATGAGCTGCCTGGTCAGCGGGAGTACGTGAAAAACTTGAACATGTAAGTTGGCATGGTTTGGCGTAATTTCTTGAGGCTTATTTTTTTTATTTGCAGAATCATGACTCGAGTAGGAGAACGAATGATGAATGCGTACCAGTTTTTAGATGTTTTTTACCGGATGACAAGTGCATATAAATCGGAGTACCCAGCAAGAACGTTTTGTAACGAATTCACGGATAAGGTTCGCTGTTTGAGATAAATTTGCATTTTGTCTAAAAGACTTGATAAATTTAATTTTAAGATCATTCGAGAACGGCGAACAGAGCTGCAAGAAGAGCAAAGCAAGCCCAAGGAAACCGACGAATTTGAGAGAAAGTCTTTGAATTTTCTCGATCAAATTCTTACCACGAAGAGGGAAGATGGATCCAGTTTTACCGATCAGGAGATATCGGATAACTTGTACACGATAATGACTGGGGTCTGCGATGCATTTAAAATGTGTCTTACCAAAAATAAATCTGTTTTTCTTACAGGGCCATGACACATCTGCTTTGACCGTATCGTACACTTGTTTGATCCTGGCAATGTACCCAGAAATTCAGGAGAAGGTCGTTGCCGAGATGAACGAAGTCTTTTACGATTCTTCAGTAGATACCACTGCAGATACTTTGAAACAGCTGCAGTACACTGAGCGAGTCATCAAAGAGGTGCTACGACTCTTTCCGCCAGTCCCAATTGCGGCCAGACAAACAAGGAACGAGCTGGTGTTGGACGGAATCCAGATCCCACCAAATCAGATTCTCGTGTTCAACTTCTATGCCTTCCACCGGCGGAAGGACTTCTGGGGTCCGGACCCGGAGCGGTTCGATCCCGATCGGTTCTTGCCGGAGGCATCTCAAGGCCGACACCCGTACGCGTATCTGCCGTTTAGCGCTGGGCTGAGGAACTGCATCGGACAGCGTTACGCGATGAACTCGATGCGGATTATGTTGCTGCGGATTCTGCAGGAGTACGAGCTTGGGACCGACTTGAAGCAGCAGGATTTGCGTTTTAAGTTTGAAATTATGCTGAAGCTGGTGGGACCGCACTCGGTGTGGTTGAGGAGAAGGGAGAAATGTTGACTTTTTTTGTAGAAGTGGTGTAAAACATTAATGTTAAAATAAATATATTTAGGAGAAACCCCGCTGTTTGTTCTAAACCTGACATATCCAAGTTCATCACGTACATCGCTTATCTGGCAGTTCGTAAGCACTCCTCATTGTGTTGTGTTCAAATGTATAGAATTCACAATTCGACTCAATCTACAACTCCCATGAAATCGTGAGACAGTGTTGCAATGATTTACAACATTTTAATGCTGACAGTTGTTCTGAATTTTGAAAAAAATGATCGATGGCGATCGTGATCGTTGGTGATCATCGGGATCTAACCCCCCCTCCGTCACAAGAATCAAAATCAAAAAATGGAGCTCGGATTCGTGATCAGGGACCAAAAGTTTCCCTAGGAACCACGTTTCACGCAAATCGAAGAGAGATCAGGGCAACTGCTGTGTGAGTTGAATGGAGAATTAGCCTCTTACAAAGTTGTTCAAAATTAACCAACCAAGGCTTTTGCTGCAGATTCGGAAGGGTTCATTGACTCCTATTCTGTTAAGGTGACAACATTGTTTTTTGAAAATCTTAAGAGAAAACCCATTGTTTGATTTTCAAGGTAAAAATAAGTATCTGTGCCGATTTTGAGTCAAATCTGTTTATGTTTAAGGTTTGTAGTTTAAGTTTTAAAGTTAAATGGGAAAC